>NC_031769.1:111986466-112260605 GCF_001522545.3 Parus major
TCTTTATTCCTTTTAAGTTTTAAGCCTGTTTTGCTCTTGTTTTAATCCATATCTCACAACAAGAAATAAGTAATTTCTTTAGTTACTGGTTTAAAACCACGACAGTATTGAGTCTTTGTCACTTACTGCACTAAAACCTGCGAATCACTTTCCTGAAAAAGTATAGACCCAGCTAGTTCCTAGTAGAAATTAATGACCATCTTCATTTGTTCAGGCAGGTGCACAAAGGTATTTTTGAAGCTCAGATAAGATACTGAAAATACGAGTGAGGTAGCAGGGTACACCCAGGGCCTGGGCAACTCATCCCTGCTCAGCCCCAGTTTATTTCCAGCAGAGTATCTCACACTGGCCAAGAGCAAAATCTGGCCTCCTTTTCTCCTGACTGCAGGCCTTAGGATCTCAACCAGCTTGCGGGAATAATAAACGTTCAGTAAGCACATAGTTAAAAGGCATCTTCCTGCCTTAGTTCTAGGTGTCAGTACTTCATCATATATCCCTCTTACATGGAAGTTTTACAGGTTTAAATTCTTTTCACAGTTGTTGTGTCTTGAAAACTTACTCAAATTTATTTCCTCTTCAGATTTCAGACCAAGACCAAAGTTCAAAGAAAATCATTTAACCAGGAAAGCAAAAGAAATCTTAAATGGAAAACATAAAAGTCAGTTAATATAAAATTTCAAAGGCTCTGTTACTTTAATTAAACTCCAGGAAAATTAAAGGAAAATTAAACTCCATTTATTGTTGGATGAAACATAAAAGTAAAATCAAAAGTTAGCAAAACAGTGTATTTCATAAAAAGATTGATTACGCTGCTTTGAAGCATGGTAACTGTATCTCCTCACTTTATGAGCAAGTTAGTCATTTGGTCCATAGCAGCTCATCTGCACCTATCTCTAGATCTTCACATCACCCGAGGGGACAAAGGGAGCTGCTGGCACAGCTTCTCTTCCTGACACTGAGCTCTATCCACACTGTCATCACACAGCCTTGAAGCACCCAATCTGCCACCATGCCAGGTCTTGGGAGAAAGAGTCTGAGCAAATAAAGCAAGTAATGTGAACAGGTAAACAGTAAAAACAATGCTCAGTAGAAAAGGCTAGAGCTAAGCTTGTGAAACAGATTCAGTAGAAAGATTAATTAATTAAAATTCAACAAAAACTTTTTGTTTATTTTCCTGATTCCAAAGGTTAAAAGCTCAACAGCTCTGTCCTCTTTTCTCTCTTGTGACCACGGATGAAGGCCTTTCACTGCCAACAAGCATAGACCAGCCACAGGATGGGAGATGAAGAACCCACATCTGGAAGCTGCTCTGCAGCTCCCTGCTATGCCAAGATTCCCCAGGACCTGTAGGACACCATGAGAAGTCTAACTCCTGCAGAAATCTCAGCTCTGGCAACTTCAGTCCAAATTACTTTCTGCACAGCAAAGTCCTCCATAACACCCTCCCCTGCAGGCTTCCAGGCTTCTTAAGGCATAATTGTTGGCAGGAACTCACCCAAATCCAACTTTTGAGCCACCTGAATGTTACCATTGGCAGCTGGAAATCTCAGAGTTTGCAGGCTTTCAGGTTTTACAGGCACCAGGGCATCAGTAACATACAGGAATGTAAGTGAAACTTCAGAACCATTTCTTTAATTAGAAAGCTGCTGGACACAAGGTGGTAACTAAATGTCAGAGAATGCCAGGTATCACACAGCTTAGAAACACATCACATGATGAAGAACTAAATTATGCACAGCAAAGCAGGAGAGGAGAATTTATTTGTATAATACATGAAAATAATACTCAGATGTTTCAGGTCAACCCCTGTAAGCAATTTCGTTTCACATTATGAGTAACTTGGTTATTTCTAGCTCCTCCAGAAACTGAAGAGGTTTCCAATGGTAGTATTCATCATGTTTACTCCTACAATTCAAGCCCAGATCTTACCCAGCAGTGCTTTAGTGTTCCCTTGGGGAAAGGAAAAAACACACTTGGTTTTGAAGGTGGGGAGATATTCCTTTCCCATTAATGCCACGCCACAGTTCTTGCACCCAACATTACAGCTGTAACCGTAAGACCAATCATAGGATCTGCTTACACTGACAAGTGTGACATGAAAAGATGATTGGTAGAGCAAGACACCTGGTGCTAATTCAGCATTCACTCCGCATTTCTAAAGGCCGCACTTCAAACAAAATCTGAAATGGTCCAGTAGACTGAACACTTGCTATGTAGCCAAGACACACAGGATGCACAGCATGACATGCATCATGCAGAATGTACATCCTGAGCTTCAGCTTTATTGGAGAAGAACCCATTCATGGCCTGACAGCACCATGCAATGTAAACTGAAGTGTGAAATGCAGGGAGATTCATTTCAAGAGCATTGAACTGACTTGAGACAAAAACAGAGTGTAGGTGCACCCTTGTTCCCCCAGCTGCTTCCCACACCACCGGTATCCCTCAGCACTGTGGGAATGTGCAGCGCTGAGTTCAGACCTACTCAGATAAACTGACTTCAGTTGGAGTGAGGGTTAATTTTTTTCAGGCTTCAGCCTTCAGTCTCTCCTTCTGATACTGACTGCAATATCAAAGCCTTTGCCGTCTATATGCAAAAGTAAGCAACAGTCATTAAGCTACACAATCCAATTTTAATTAAGCAGATCAAGAAATCATCAACCTGTAGTCCTCTAAGTCTCTTCTCGCCACTGCAACAGTGGTCAAATTTTAATTACATATGACGAAAATCCAGGCTGGATAAGGAAAGTTTTCCCAGTTTGTCTTTTCACTTGATGACAAAGTACTCTGAGCTTCCTCAGAGACTTGCACCTCAAATGACTACTGACAAGATTAAGGATTGAGTTATCATCATTTTTTTTTTTTTTAAATTCTAATAATGAATCACAAGAATATTAACTGCTTGGTGTTGCAAGTGCCTGGATTCAGGCTCCTATCCATGCAACAAAACTGCTTTCATATGCCAAGCCAAAATGATCTTAAATTTATTGATTACATATTTTATACTATCAGAAGCTACAAATCACAGAAAATATTGATAGCCAAATTATCTGGCTCAATATAAAAGAAATACAATAGATTTTAGAATGAAACCAGAACCCTAACATTTACAAGTATTATCAATAACCAAAAACTCCGTGAAATTACAAGTTCAGTGTTAGTGCACATTTAAAAAAAAAAAACAAAAAAACACCCTCAACTTGATTTCTGATCTACAGTCTTAACCCCTAGTGTTATACATCTGGACTAATAACTTTGAGGGTATGACTTCACTGATGGAGGAGTGCTCATTTTCTTTTCCTCTTCTCATTTCCAGATTTTTTAATGTAGTTTCTAAAAAGATAACTACCCTACCCCGCCCAAAAAAACCCCATCCATACATTTGCTTTTATATACAATTTTAACATTATTTTGAGACTTGGTATATATTTTATTACTAATAATCAGTATTTCTTAGGCTATTGCACTTTCTATGAAACACTAAGTCAAAGCTTCATTAATTTGTCTGAAACATTAAGGGGACAACTTGCTTTTCTTGGACAGTGACAACACTGATAACCCACTAAAAGGACATTTTTTCTAGGCTAATTATAATATCCAGTATGGAACAGATATCCTTTAATAATAGTCTTTATTATGAGAATAAATACATAAAACAAATGCAATATATTAGCCACATTTCTTCATATACATTCAGAATAGAACAAGAAGCTAATAGGTATAATCAGCAGAACTAGTTGAACAAACCAATTTTTAGTAAGCCAACAACACTAGAGGAAAGTTGGAATGTTTATGCACCTGTAGCAGACAAAGAGCACGTGATTTCAGTATTTCCTTTGTATTCATTTTAAGACAAACACACTGTAGTTGTAAGCACAAACTGCATGAACTGACGGAAGTGTATTTAGCTCCGTGCGGTGGCCGTTTGAGGTTGTTCTGATTGCAACTGCTTCCCAAGGTATTCCCTGAAATACAACAAAAAATTAGATTGAGAAATGTTTTGGAGGGTGGGGAGTGCAATAGTGGTGGGAATTATGAAGTCAGTAAAGAAGAAAAAGCCTTAAGTTCAGAATTAATCCTTCAAATAATGTCTACTGTCAATAGTCCACTGGACTAACAATGAGAACACCTGAGCTTTAGATATCCATCATCTGCCCTATGAAAATAAAGTACAAATCAAACCTCAACAAAACTACCTAGAAAAGGAAAGAGCCCAATGGAAACATTTAGAAGCCCTGACAACTGACACAGAACACCCATGAAACAGATAAATTTTGCTTGTTGAATACCTGTTTTTGAAGCTGTGGCAAAACATTTTAAAGTATCCCTTTCCACAACCCAGCTGCAGAAGCACAAAGCACACTCTGGACACACAAAGGACATACTGGCAAAACAATCCATAGGCAAGCAAAACAGCCACTGACTCAATAGCTACGTATTCAAGTTGAGAAAACTTAAAGATAATCAATCTAGGCCCACTGTATATCAACATTTTCTTTAAAGTGTTCTCCTCATCTGCGCTTTGAAGTGCTCTAAGCCACTTAATTTCTCTCTCTCCTCTCAACACTGGAACATCTCCCAGAACACTAACACTTGCCCTGAGCAACAGTATCTAAATTCCATGGAAAAATACTGCACAGTTATTCTGAATGTTACAATCCTTCACTCTCTCCTGAAAGCAGATCAACACTTCACAAAAAAGAACCACAAAAAAGCTGAAAGCGGTCTTTAATAATAGTACCTGGGTTGCTGCTCGTCACAGAAAATACAATAATTGTACCACTGTATCAAGTGAAAGAGAGGTTTCAGGACTCATGAAATGTAGGCGTTCTTTTTCTACTGCTGATCATACACTCAGTACTGTGCTTTCTCACTACACAGATATTTCAACCTACACAGGTTAAGCACTAGAAGCATCTCAGAGGGATGATCAGAAAGTCTCAAAAAAACCCCACCTAACTCAAGAATATGTGTTCCTGCTTTATTAAAAAATAAATTTAAAAGATCAGTTTTTTTGCACATTTCAAGAATTAGTTTTTAGCTTAGTGTGCTGCTGAACAGATTCCTTATGCATATAAGGAATAACTGTTATATAATAAACAGTTATTCCTTATGCTTTGCAATTCCTATTGCACAATGAAGTTTAGCACCAACCAACACCACTTTTCTCAGTTTCAACATTAAGCATCCAGAAAAGCAAAAGTTCCTATTAAACATTAACTTCAAACACCACTAGCAAAGAAAATAATACATAATTTGTATGCTGAACGATATGTTATGATTTAGCACCTTCACTTACAGCTTCATAAGGTGTTGCTGTAAAATCACAGTATTTTAAAGCTTGGGCTCCACTTAATAGATAAAACTCTTGCTTATAATAGACAGGTTATCACCCTCAAAGTAGAGGCTCCAGCTGGGAAAGAAGGAAATAAATGAGCTGCTCTCTTGTGTTTTTGTAGGACTCAAAACTGTACCGCCAAAACAATTTGACAGTCATCCAAAAACAGTCAGCAACTATGGAAGAGCTTCCACACTCACCAAACCTCCTTTTGATCCATATTTTTGGCTGTTTGTTTGGTTTTTTTCATTTGTTTCATGCCTATATGCATGTACTGACACTAATATTTCTTCTCTGACATCCAGCCTTGAAGGCAACTGACACTTGCTACATACATGCCTGTCATATTACAAGCCCACATTATTTATTCTTAAAGCACAGATGAACTATATTGAACGTGAAAATCCCACACTATTACTTCAAAGCAGTAAAATCAATCAAGCTGATAATCTGTAACACAACAACTATTGCAAAGCTTACACTGTTTCAGATACATGACCAAGGCTTTCTAAAAACCCCACCAAAGTGCAGTGCAGTCAACAAAAAATCTCCAAGGCAGCAGAGCAGTAGCACATTTTGTAGGTACCTAGTGCCTTCACAGACATATACAACTGCTACAGCAGGTAAGAACAGTATCTTCCCTACAAAACCTTTTGTAGGTGTGAGGTTTAAGTTCAGGGTCAAGGAAAAGCTCTCATCTCATTTCCCCATACAGAATGAGTACCTGCAGTTACATCTCTGCATTGTCTTGCTGCAAACCCAAGTGAAAATCCCATAGTGTTTCTACCCCATCACATCTTTAGCCACCACCAAGGGCCACTGAAATGCAAAACCCTTACATTATAAGCTGTAAGAAGGATCACTTAATTTTCTAGTTGGTTATCACTTCTATTTGAGGGTCACTGGTTAACCCAGGACAAGTTATTGTGCAGTCTAGATTAGATGAACATGGAATCATAGAATGGTTTATGTTGAAAGGGACATTAAAGATCATCTGGTTCCAAGTCCTCTGCCATGGGCAGGGACACCTTCCACTAGAGCAGGTTGCTGAGAGCCCCTTCCAACATGGCCTTGAATGCTCCACAGGACAGGGCATCCACAGATTCTCTGGGAAATCTCTCACAGTGTCTCACCACTCTCACAGGAAATAATTTCTTCCTGATATCTGATCTAAATCAGCTCTGTTTAATTGTACAGCCATCACCCCTTGGCCTTGTGAGAAGGCCCTCTCCAGCCCTCCTGTAGGCCTCCTTTAGGTACTGTATAGGTGGTCTAACATCTCCCCAGAGCCTTCTCTTGTCCAGGCTTAACTCAGAGCTTTTCCCCACAGGGCAGGTGTTCCATGCCTCTAAATCATCTTCAGAGTTCTCCTCTGGACCTGCTCCAAAAAGTTAAGTAGGAGCCTGTTCTCCCTCTGCTAAAACATGTATTAAAAGAATAAGAAGATTCAAATATATTTTATAAATACTGGTATTTCATCTGGTACATTAGGAGGTTAAGAAACACTAAAGATTATTAAACTAATCTGAAGATTAGTTAAATCTTAAGAGAAAAACTGGGATTTTAAAATTACTCTTTGCTTCACAAAATTAAAGTCACCTGTGAGAATGCAAACATTCAACACATTGCACTATAAAAGCATGTATGATGAAAGGATGGATCTTGTCATAAGATAACAAATCAGTTAATAAAATATTCAAAATAGCATCTGAGATTTGTGATGCACAGTACAATGGCAGGTATTGGAGTTACTTTTTTTTTTAACTGCAAGCTATAAGCCCATGAATTGGATCACTACAAGATATTTTAAACCATTTTCCTCACACTAACAAAAAGACCTTTATAAAAAGGTCAGGTTTAGCCATCTTCTCACTTCCTTCAACATAAAACCAACCTTATTAAAAGCAGGTGAAGCTAGTGCAAACAAGTTTGCATTTACAGGTAAGAGCATTCAAACATGAGACAACTGATCCAGTACAAATTTACAAGAACAAAAAAATATTACCTCTGCACTGAAGAAAAGCTTCAAACATGCAACTGTAGTACATCACTTTTGAGACTAACTATAAAATCCTCCATCTCTCAATTACAGCTCAGATCAACAAGACTTGAAACACCCACACATTTTCACTTCCCTGGTCACCCAAAAGTCTGACGGTGAAACATAAGTCATTTCCATTTGCAAATTAATCTTTTCATTCTTTTCATTCTTACTAGAAAAACCAAGTGAGATTCCTTTCACACCAGAAATTCCCCCTTTTTCAGGCCTCCACACATTTTCCGTTGTTCCCGAAGTGCTTTTTCCAAGAAGCAAAGGAAGCTTAGAGGTGAATACATTAATTAATTTTATCTCAAATTCTTATTCTAATTTGTTTCTTCATTTTGTTTAATTTAATCGGTTTTTGTTTCTCATGAGAGACACTGACACCTTGAAGCAGAGATATACTTAAATGTCGTAATTGAAACAAATGCTCAAAGTTTATTTAGAAAAAAGCACACAGAACTGATCCAACATGTAAGCCCCTAAACTCAGTGAATATGGAATAAGGAGATAATTGCATACTGGTACAAGACACTACCTACAAATTTTATAATACACACCATATAGTGAAAGATCATTGTCAACAACAAACAAACTATGATAGAAGGCAAAGTTATAAGACACATACAACAGATCTCTAGAGGTTATGTGTTCAAAGAAACAAGCCTTGAATTTTAAGTAGTACAGCTTTCAGTGTTATAGTCCAAATTCCAGTGCAGTAAGATTTACCTGTCCTTTAAAGAACACTGAAAATTAACAGGCAAAGGAAGAAAAGTAGATGAAGCACAGAATAAAGTAAGGGTGAAATTTTCATATTTTCTCTTTTCTAACATTTAACTCTTGCATCCTGGTTATTAAAGAAGCAAGCTACCAAAAAATATTTGATAGTCTTTAATTTCTGCAATCTCTAGCTTGGTTTAGCCAACTGAGGATGCCATGAGAAGATGCCTTTCTTTGACAAAAAACAAAATAAAAATATTGATTTTATTTTTCTCTATCTGAACATAAGCCTTGAGTCCCATACTTTGGATAATGAAATTGAAAAGCTAGTTCTAAAGGAATCCTTCAAAAAGTCTACCACTTGACTCAACACACTCAAAATACATTGCCAACATATATGATTTACAGACAAATCATAATGATACAACAAATAGTTAAACAAACAAGTTCCCAGGACAGGCAGCAGATAGAATAGCTTGATTGAACAAATTGATTACTTTTGCCAGCCATATGTTGCATTTCTGCTAGAGGTTTAGTAACCTGGAGAGAAGTTATTAGACTAGATTAGTTAGTTATTAGACTAAAAGTTAATAAACGAGAAAGACCAATTTTACTAATTTATTGTGGCTTTACAAGAAGATATTTGAATTACACAATTTGATAGTTGAATTGATTGAATATTCCCAATTCTAAGCAGGTTAAACTAACCCTTGAAAACATTTTCTTCTAAGTGTTACACTCCACAGATTAATTATTTCTGGAACCTCTGAGCAGTACACATGAAGTGGCAACACCACGACAAGGCTGCAACCATTTGACTAGTCTCCATCTAATCCAGTGTGAGATAAAGCTGGAACACCCACCCTTTAACCCATTCCAGTTGTGTAGCCCTGTCTTTCTCACAAGGCACTCAGGATATTCTGGTGAGACAGTACTTTTTGTTTATTTAACTCTTAAGTCAATTGCAGTGAATTGCTTTTTACAAACAAGCTCCCTTGAATGTGATTACTGCAGTGTCACATTAACACAGGTGATGGCTGGGAGAAAACCAAGTGGAGCTCCACAGGGACCACCACAGGTGTGTTTGCCTCCCCACAGAGTCACAGTCACACAAGCTAGGAAAGAAAATAAAGCCAGGCTTAAATCAAGCTGGAGTGATGTTAATATTTGGTTCCTGAAATGTAATTATTAACATGTCTTACTGCTGGATCCAAGGTTATAACACTGCACATTTTTATATATATTTTATATATAATATAGAAATATATAGAAATATAGAAATATATATATATTATGTGCTCATCATTATCATGCTCTTCACAAAAGTAAACAAAAAGAGAACAGTTATGAAAATAGTAAAGTAAAAAACAAAGAGACATCTTCCTGAAGAGCTGGGCTGGGAAGACTGCCAAAGCTGGAGTGCTACCACTGGAGAACTGCTGGAGAACTTCTCTTTTGTAATTTGTTTACTGAACACAATTGTCTTCTTTGACTCAGTGGATTTATGCAATATGAAATATTCCAATTTAAATATGGTATTAAAGAACATTAAGATGTGTGTGTATTATACCAATGCCTACCATGAGTATTTTTAAAGGTAAGTCATCACAAACCAACAACAAAAACAAAGAAACAAATGTATACAGCAGAATCAAAGCCACTTTGACCAAACCAAAGCCCAAACATTGACCAAGTTTGGGCCTCCAATACATCAAACTGAAGATTTTCATAAATGATCTTTTTCAGTGGAACCATGGTGGTTTTCACCATGTATCTCCTTGACCTATAAATGTGGCTGTGGATCTCAGGAGAGAAGATACTGCAAACACCTCTGCAATTCTCAATACTTAGTTTAATGGATTCCACTTCATATAAACAAATAGAACAAAAGCTAACTGTTAAGATAAACAAAATCTAGGACATTGTTTCTCTTTAATTATTCACAGTAAAGAGATGCTCAACATTCTGATGTGCACATAATAATTAAACAGTCTCAATGGTTGTACAGAAGGATTATGAACATTACATGAGAGGTGCTTTGTGTTTCCAAATGGAGCCCTGTCATCAGCTGAATGCAGTAATATTAACAGACAATCTACAGATTATCTCATGATTACTGAAAACATTGCTCATAGCTTGGTTTAAAACCCTCCTTACAACATGAAATCCAGCATTAACATGAGTCTTCAAATTTAGACACCACAAGAACCTCCTTTCCTCTCAGCAATTTCCCTAGTTTTGTCCAATCTTGAAAGAGTTACTCTAAACTTCCAGTTCACAACTTCACATACAAGCTATGAAGAAAGATCAGACCAATAAGCTCTTATAACAAAGCTTAATTAAGCATTTGATATTAAAAGAAAATAAACTGCAATCCAATTCAGTATGTGCCTTTCTATTAGGGAGACAAAGCATAAGCCATTTTTCACTTATAAGATGCGCTATGAGCTAACATGCAGAGCCATTCTGTGAATTTAAAAGCTCACTTGACTGAACCTGGCAATGTGGTTTGAAAGCAGTTTTAAATTTAATCAGAAGATTTAGTTACTACAAAGAATTTTGTTGCTTACAACACTTAATAGCATTTTATGTAAGAATAACCAATAACAATAGTGTTTAACTGAATTTTCCTATCAGGAAATCAAATTTTTAAAGAACACTAATCAGAAGTAAATGATCAAAAAGTTACTTCTTTGGTGACATGTTTTTCAGCATAGTTAAAGAAAACAAGCAATTTTTTTGAAAAAAGAAAACACAAACTGAGCAGAATATCTGATATTTTCCACTCTACCATGAACTCTAGAAATATTAAAAAGTGTTTCTGGAAAGAGTACAGATCTCATGATAGAAAACATGAGCACACTGTAAATTCCAGAAAGCATATGCCAAACAAAAAACACCTCTACATGTAGCCTCTACACCTACATGGAATAAAGTTTTACAAGAATACACATTTATGTGCAAATAAAAAGATGGAACACTCCACTAGATATCAAGCGTGCCTGTGATTAATTGGATTTTTGTCTAACTTGTCTCATTCTAGCTAGGAACTGTTATTTTAAAAAAGATTAAAATTAATCAGAGACACTATGTTCATTTAGTTAACTTCTGTTAACTACTGAAAGGGAATTGTAGGGATAATGAAGGATAATGAAGGCTTAGAACCAGGAGAAATAAATATAGTCGAAGTCATTATCCTGTATGTATTGTTTCCTGAATTTAAGCCTACTACTCTACTAAGCATTCCACACTTCAGTGTTGGGATAGGGGAAAAAATAAGGGGTGAGGGTGGGTGCAAACTTTGTGGCTGCCAGTTAACTACCACTACACCCTGCACTTCTCACTCCCAATTGCAGGCATTGTACAGAAGCTATCTATAGACTAAGAGTTTCTAAATATAGCATATTGCAAATCCTAGGCAGCTTCAGATTTTTTATTGTCTCCCTACAGAATTCCTCAATTTAAAAGATGGAGAGCAAGTAATTTTGTCTGGGCTGTGCATTTAGAAAACCATGTATGAACCTGTTGCATATTATTCAAAGCTTGTACAGTTTGTTGCTTCATTCAGCATGCCTTTTATGAATTCCACATCCATACCATACTTGATCATGCTTAAGCGACACATCCTAACTCCCACTGTTTAGCCAACATACCCATACCTGCCAACATACTCATACTCTTCATGTTGGTGTCAAGGAGGAGATCAGGACAGGAGCCTGTGCCAGAGCAGGGGCTTGACAAGGATCTGCAGATCCATGGAAAGAGAAGCCCACACTGGAGCAGGTTTCCTGGTAGGACGTGTGACACTGTGGAGGGACAAATGCTGGAGCAGCCTGTCCTTGAAGGACTGCACCCCAAAGAAGAGTGACCCATGTTGCAATAGTTTGGAGAGGGCTGTTGCCCGTGGGATGGACTCATGTTGGAGAAGTTCATGGACAAATAGCCCTGTGGCATGAGATTCCCATTATGGAGTAGAAGTATTCCTTTCCCTAACCAGTGGGAGAAAACAATGTGTGGTGAACTGGCCATTACCCCCATTCCATCTCTCTGCAGCCCTCAGGGAGGAGGGAGAGCTGGGAAGGAGGGAGGAGTGGAGAGAAGATGTTTTTAAAGGTCTTATTTACTTCCCACTATCCTGCTCTGGTTTTGCTAGTAAAAAAATTCAATTAATTATCTCTAATTCGAGCCTGTTTTGCCTGTGACAGTATTTGGTGAGTGGTTATCTCCCAGTTCTTATCACAGCTCAGGAATATTTCATTGTATTTTCTCTGCCCTGCCCAGCCGTGGAGGGGAACGATATAGCAGCTTTGGTGGGTGCATGCACCCAGGGCCAACCCACTACACAGGTTCTTACTACCAGCATGGGGTGCCATGACTAACACAATTCAAGTCAGATTGAACCTCAGGATTGATTCTCATGTATAGGCAGTAAGTGATGCTAAAAAGATAATTTTGCTCCTCTCTTCATCAAGAGCCTGATCATTTAACATGCAAATGTAACTGGAATATTTCAATTTAACTTATCTCATCTGAAAAGCTGACAGCAGTTATTACTTTTGCCAACATAGCTTCACCATTTAAGAGAATGCCTGACAATCTGATTTCCCCCCATTAATCCCTGACTTAAAAACCCCTAAGGGAAAGCCAGTTGAGCAGCCTGTAATGAACTACTCATATTACTTAGGAGTTAATTGTCTCTAAGTTGAGCTAACAGTTGAATGATACAGCTGTGTTTTAGGCAGAATGCTACTTCAGCTGCCCCATGGCACTCCCTCAATTCAAGTACCACAAGTTTTCCTTACACTCCTGGCTCCAGGCACTGCACTTGCACCAAGCCTCGCTGTGGCAGAGCAAAGCTTTATTTTCTAATCCTTCTCTCAGTTAGCCTTCAGGAAAATCTGACTACCTCTGTCACACATGTCACAGACAGTAATGACGAACTGTTCTGTGCCAGTTAAACTCAAGGGAAAAACCACAATTGCTTTGAGTGAAATGACTGTAATTCCAGAATAAGTGGAAGCAAGAGGAAAAATGTTTATTCTTTCCCCAGCTCTGAAGAGCAAGGGAAGCAAAACCTTCTTCAACCTTGAAGTTGCTGAATAACATATCTTATGACAATGCAAAGCTTAGTAAGTAGGCACTTAAACCACAGCATGCAGCAGTCAGGGCACTCAGCTTGTGGGGTGAGAAGAGACAGCAATGAAACAGAAGAGCTCCCAACACTTATCAAATACCAGATCTGCACAAAGACAGATCTAGCTTCCCACATCCAAACAGTGTGTCATTTCCTGCACTTAAACTAAAAGTCCATGCCAAGGGGAACACTACTTTGGCAAATAAGAGACAAGGACAATGTGTCCCAGAGCTTGTTCCACTACAAATTAAACAACAAAACATTCCCTACAGAGATGACAATAAGAATGTGGAAGTGGTGCTAATTTACACAGATTCTTTTTACTGACACCTCTGAAGATCTGAAAACTAGGTATTTTTGCCATCTCCCCTTCAGTCTCAAGTCTTAAAGTTGACAAATTGTGAAAAGTAGGGAGAGGAATGTTCATACCATTAAAAAATCAAAACAAATACAGAAGACAAGACGTGATGTTTTTAAAAGTAGTATTCTCTCACTGAAAGTGAGAAAAACCTAGGCTTGGCATTAAGGAAAACTATTACTACCAGTGAATTTTGTGCTGGAAAAAGACTTGAGGTCTTCCTATCAGATTTTCAAGACATCAAAACAGACATCAAATAAAACTTGTCCCTACTTCAGAAGGCAGTATCAGTAACTAAACTTTCCATGCTGTAGTCTCTATCTAGTTGCAACTGGTTTGTAGTACTCAGAATGTTTCAAATGTATCAGAACAGCACAGTGAGAAAAGAAATGTATTTAACTGAGAAGCAGGGAGAAGCATAATACACAATAATGACCAAAAATTAGATTGAACATGACCATGTGTTTAGACTCCATCTCCACACACTCAGAAATTCCATGTGATTTATCAAAGTACTCCTTACAGATGGAGAATATTAGCTAGATTTTTCATAGTAGGGTATTTAAACACATGTTTCTCTTTTATAGAAGGTTCCCACAGCATGTGAGGGAGGAAGTAGGATAAAATGAATATAACATGCATGAGAGTTAAAACCTTAAAACCCATACTCTTCAGAAGGAACGGGAGAAAATTAGTTTTGTTTTACCTATGATACACTGCAGAGAGAGACAATGGCAGCAAATTTGTCAACTTAGCCAGCCTGTCACAGCAAGGAGGTGACTTAACCTGTCAGAAAGAAAGTGCTTGGTAGACCTTGTTCCCCTGCCACTTTCACAATGCTAGCACCATCCCTATTCAGCCTTTCAAAAAGTTCACATTCTGTCACAGGTGAGAAAATTGACAGAAGTTATAGATATATCCAAGCACTAACCTTTTCAAAAATAAAAGGTTGTTTAAATTCAAAATTAAATTAGTTTTTTGTATCCCAACACTTATGTTCCAATATACCCAGATGTACTGCTGCATTTTATCTTCCTTTAAGGCAATGCCAGACTGAAATTATGAGCTCTGGTGCACTCATAATTAATAACCAGATTAAAAACTCCTAATTAGTATTTTTAACTCTCCATGCTTTATGCTTAGCATACCTAATTTGTTGGCAACTTAGACAAAGTTGCTCCATGAACACTGAAGTTTTTCAGAGCTTCAGCCATTCAGTGCTTCTCTCTAAAGGTCCAGTGCTCTGTTGGAAAGGCAGCATCACCCACCAGCAAGTTCTGTGGCAGAACTTGCCAAGACTTCAGGGCTATTAGAGAACTACTCAATCAGCCCATAAACTTCTGCTATTCCACAAGCAGTTCAAATTAATTAATAGAATCATTACAGAATATCCTGAGTTGGAACAGAACCACAAGTGTTGCCCTGGAAATTGAAGCTTTCTGAGAATGTTTTCATAGTTTTAGTTACTTTCCCATGAAAGTTCTGTAAACATAAGTTGTCTATCATGTTCCTTCTAAAAAATGTCTTTTGATGGACGTTTCACATGACCTGTGTGCTTGGGAAGGTAACTTAATTATCCAATCCCTGGTCATTGTGAAGAATCTATAAATACTGGAGCCAGAGAATAAAGAGACTGTTTTTTTTCTGTTCTGACACTGAGAGGTGCTCGTATGAATCATTTTGTGTCCTCTAGCAAAACACAAGAACCACCACGTCCAGCTCCTGGCCCTGCACAGGACCAGCCCAAGAGTCACACCACATGTCTAACAGCATTGCCCAAGAACTCTTTCAACTCTGTCATGCTTGGGGCTGTGACCACTTCCCTTGGGATCCCATTCCAGTGCCCAACCACCCTCTGGGTGAAGAACCTTTTCCTAATACTCAACCTAAGCTAAAATACATTGTTCAAATGAGTTATTTGTGTGACATTCAACCATGTGAAAAAGCTACTCAATTCAACTGCTTCCAAAATACACAGAAAAACTAAGTTCTTACCATAAGCATCATATTAATCTGCTTAAAAACTGCTGCCTTGGCACATAAAAATGTTTTTTCTCCCCTAAAGAAATCCACTGTCTTGAATCCTCTCTCCACAACAGAGATTTATCATGGTTAGTAGAATGTTAAAAAGTCTTCACATACCAATTGTGAACCATCAGCTTCTGCACAGCCAGTAGTGCATTATAACGAACTTGCTGGTCTTCATGATGCATGTGGTTCATGACCAGCTGCTTACCACCAAGCTGTTCAATCACTCTGAAAAACAGGAGAGGAGCAAGTTTTTTGACATTACTTTGAATTCTGGGTAGCTATCCTATCCAACCCCTTCACATTCAAGGCTTTAAGAGGTTAAGTTTAAAATATATAATATTTATTTTATTAAAATTATTTATTTGCCAAGATACACATCTCACCTGATGTGTTATAAATACAGATTATCTCCTGTAATAACTACTGATTTTTGTTAAAAAAGATAATGTAGGAATTCACATCACAAAGGGTTTAGCCTCGACTCCTGTTTGTTACTTTGAAATAAATAATCAAGAAAAGGACCTTTTTTCAGAAAGGGTTATTTACTTTACAAGGATCTCTAAAAGGGTTCACAAGGTACAGCACTATCAATTATTAGGTAGGAGAGGCAGTGCCCTCCACCTTATAAAAGGATCACAACCAGGCTGCTCCATTTTTTGCAATAAAACCTCAATCTCTTCTGGCACTGCCTAATACAGAAAATGCTTGTAATCACACCTACACCTATTAAATCACCCACCTCACACATATAGAGCTTTTTGACATTCAGACTGTACACAGCTACTCCTGTACAAGATGCAGAATTGGCTGTTAAGCTGCCATTCCCAGAAAAAGGATATGCTTCAGCTGCATCTTTCACTACAAACTTCACCACTATAGTCAGGCACAGCTTTTTAACAGCAATACCAAATCCCCTATGAAATACTGATGAAACCTTGTATTGCATGTCATGAATATATTATTTCTTAATAAAAACAGCAGAAGGCAACACACCAAAAAGCTGAAAAAGATTCACCATCCAGATGACTTCACATGCAGCATTTCAGTCTGTCATAACAATAAGTTTGGAGAGAAATTGCAAGGAATATATAAGCTGATTTATTGACTTTCATATGCTTTTTATACATCAGCTCTCTCACATGTCACTTAATAGTTAAACATGCTATCCTGGGAAGACACTACCATTTGCTTTAGGTTTAACCTGATGTTGTCCTGCCATTGCATTAGCTATCAAAATGTAATACTCTTCTTATCATGGCCAGATTAATGCATTGCTGCTGCACCATATTTTTTGAAGTTTGCATATTTTTGCAAACTTCAGAACAGGTATGAAGACATAGCATGAAGATGAAACAGAGAATTTTCAATTTCATTTTTTAAGTCAGTCAAATCCATCCTTAAGACCACAGGGAATATTATTTCCCAAAAATTTTAAAACATTTGTTTCATAAAGCAGGAACGGATTCAGAAAGGTGTAATTGTTTCAAGCAATCCTTGCCAAGAATTCAAGAAGTCATTAGTTAATGTAATAGATTTGAAAAAACCTTTATGTCTGCCTTATGCTGCCTCACCTTTTTAATGAGTTAAATATAAAATCACTGCACACAAAGGCAAGAATATAAAACACAAATAATAATTTTTTCTTTATGAAAGGACTTACTTAAACCACTGGATTTTTAGGAACTGAAAGGATGTGAAAAAGGCATTAAACTCAAAAGCTTCCTTATGCTAGAAGAATGCAAGAACCAAAATGAAAGGTTAAAAGCCTATAATCACAAATGGTAATAGGCTCTTTCAGATGACAATACATCACTGAAATTATGGCTGAGAACATGAAGAGTTGAAGAACAGCATTATCATTCTTGCATAATGCTGCCTACAGGTACAAATCACTTCCCAGCCATGGGTTTTCAACTACTCATGGGTCTAAACAGTGAAGAAGGCTCACAGTGAAACACATTCCTTCAAGTTCTAAATGTGTCCAAAACACTGCATCTAGTTTCCCCCTCTTCTCAACTGCTGCTTACTTTCCAGAATTAATAAAGCCCAGTGGAACAGTTATAAGTGCACATCTTCTGTTCCTCATAACATCAGTGCTCTAAGCCAAAATAGTGGCATTTCAAAAAAGTTTCTGGATGCTGAAGATTCAGGTTTTAACATGACCCATTTAGAGGGAGAAAGAAGACACAGAAGATAAAAACAAATACAATTTAGAATGTTATAGCAGAAAACAAATATAAAATCCACACTACTTATCTGAAAGCCAGGGTGAAAAAGGGAATGTAAGTTTTTTTTCCAAATCCTGAGCTAAGGAAGAGAATGTCTCTAGATGTCTCTCTTATACATGTAAAACACAAAGCCCACGTTCATAGCATTCAAGAAATTTGTTGATCGTACATAACAATAATCCTTGGGCAACAAGGAAGCTGTGCTAGAGGCCTGCTTTTATTTTTAGTGACAGAAAGTACCAGTGCTATACCTTATTTCTCCTGTTACACTTTCAGAAAATGCATCTTGGTGAGCCTCATCAGAAGCCCACAGTGCCATTGTCTCAACAGTTTGGTCCACAATGTGTAATTTTAACAGCAACTTAAAATTTTTTAAGCATTGGAGAACAGTCATGCAAAAATGTAGTAATTGCATCAGACAAAGAGAAATGTTAGCCAGAACTAACTAGGTAGCTCTAAGTCTTCACTGTGTGCAGCAGGTGAAGTCTAATAGTTTTAGTATCCAATTCATTTCTGCAACCTTCAAAGGCTAAAGGATGATCCAGTTAAGAGCTGACAATAAACACTTAACAGAAACAAAAGTGTTTAAAGACACCTGAATTCTTCTACTCCTCTAAACCAATGAAACTGTATCTATCCTTAAAGTGAGTCATGCAACAAGAGTGTGAAATATCAATCACGTGTGGGAGCAGTACATGACTATACATCAAAAAACATAAGAAATGCTGCAAGTGACACATAATCCATAGGTATTTTAAGCTTTTAGTTCCAAAACTGTTGAAGTCATAGTTGGTTTGAATACACTGGATTGCAAATGATATTCTTTAAAAGAAAGGGATTAATTTCAGTTTGTTCAATGGAACAGAAAGCTAAATAAGCCAAGTCTGTAAACAGAAAGCAGCTCAAGTGTTAGAATTTGAGATAAGAATGTGGATTAGAACCAGGAATCTAGAATCTAGGACTCTTTCTATTTGCTGATGACCACTCCTTCTGAAGGTTGGTGCATTGCTGTATAGGCTTAACAGCCTGGGAGATGAGTGGAGCTGGAGTCCTAACAGCTATACAGGAAAATATACTGTATTATATTTTCCCAACTACAGACAGAAGGATACAAGTACTATTTATCCACTCTTCTGATTTCATAGCTTTAGTTCAGCAACTGTATGGCCATACCAGCCCACACATTCAGGTAAATGCATGCAAGCTGTTTAAAGATTATGGCAAACATATAAAAAATTATTTCATACAAAGAGCAGCTCAAAGGAAGAACAACCACTATTAGCCAATCCTCCAGCTTTGCCACTTGCAGGCAGCACTATTAGTTTCCACTTTACTGAAGGGTATCTTACCTCTCCTCCAAATACCATTTTAGTTTTAACAAGACTGCAAGGGCTGTGAGTACTTCTGGAGTCAACAAATCTTCCTACCATAAATATGGCCTGAAGTTTCAGTGTGTTGTCCATGAGTCCACTACTGTCAAGACAACAAGTGCAAGTCTGCACAAGAAGTGTTCATGAAATTCCCAACAAGACTAGAAGGCTGCTCTTATCTATTGAGCTGGTTTTAGCTGAGGTAGTTATTTTTTCTCTTTGTACTAAAACCAGTGTTGATTTCATTATTGCTGAGCAGCATTTGCACTGCACCAAGGCCTTCTCTGCTCCTCACCCCACCAGCAAGGGGGCTGGGGCTGCACAAGGACTTGGAAAGGACACAGCCATGGCAGCTCACCCCAACTGACCAAAGGGATATTCTATACCATATGGCAACAGGCTCAGCACACAAAACTGGGAGAAGAAGGAGGAAGGGGGGACCATTCAAAGTGATGGTGTTTGTCCTTCCAAGTACCCATTATGCATGATGAAGACCTTCTTTCCCTGGGATGGCTGAATACCCGCATGCCCATAAGAAGCAGTGAATTAATTCCCTGTTTTGCTTTACCTATTCAATTGTCTATCTCAACCCACAAATTTTCTCACTTTTGTTTATCTCCCCCATCCTGCTGTGTGGAGAGAGCAAGTGGCTGTATGGACCCCTAGCTGCCTGCTGGGGTTAAACCATGACATCCATTAAACCCTATACAGAAACCAGGAACAGACTGCTTCTTTGCTACAAAAATTAAGTCAGATGTGCCTCTGTGTGAGTGATGAGCCAGATTCCTGCAAAAACCAAAGGCTTCTTTCTGCTTCAGTGTTTTCTACCTTAGAGGTACAGTTACTCGGTAAACATCTTTGCTCACACATTTTTAAAGCAGGAAAATATAGCAATGTCTGTGCGTATTTCAACAGGAATTTTGATTTATCATGAACATGAAAGCTTTCACCAAGATGTGTATTTGTGTAGTTAAACATGCTTAAATGGAAGAGTGACAACTGAATCTGTGCATTGCTGAAATCACAACAGCAATCGTTAGTGGAAAAAACTCTGTTGTCTTTAAGTCACAAAGCAGTATTTATCATTGTTGGAACAGTCCATGTCTACCCCAAGTCAAATAATTACAGTCCAATTAGTCATAACAGAGAGGAAAAATGATATGTTGATTAAACTCTTGGTAGTTTCTCCTGGTGACTGGCTTCTGCTTTAGTCTAAACCTTGCATTCATTACTTACTCTAAACATTGCTTCTCTTCATGGTTAAGAGACACTGAAATATATTAAGTCAAAGATCCAGTTTGCAGCTTCTCATCTGATCTAGTTTGTGTTTTCTTATCTTCCCAATGAATAAAACTTAAGCATAACCTGCAATCCCTTTGAGCATATTTTAATATAAATAAGCAGAAAATGCCACAGGCACTGTACATACTCCAGCTACTCTCTAGGATAACAACATACTGTCATATTCCTACCGTTTCCCACGGGGATAGTGTCGTACATATTCTCCCACATCATGAGCAGCTACAGCCAGCACCTGTGGATCATCAGAAACCTCCAGAAGTTTTGTCAGGATTCTAGGAAAGAATTTGAAACAATAAAGTCCCGGGTTTTGGGTTGGTTTTTATTTCTTTGCTTTGGTTTTCTTATTTGTTGAGGGTTTTGTAATAATTGACAAAATAACAAAGCCCATAAGCATAAAAATGTTTCACAAGCCATCCAAACAGTAAAGCTAGAACTTTTTCCAGACATGCAGTTGTACTTAATGAAACTGAGAACCTGCCCTAGTTAACAGAATTATTTAAAGTATTCACTAGAGTCAGTTCAGTGAGCTACATACACAATAACTATACCCAAGGGTTACAAAAGCTCTTCTTTTTTTTATACTTTGGCTTCAAGACCAACAGTTCTGAGTTCTAGATAAGCTTCATTAAAAAGCAGTTCTGTCCTAACTCAAAGACAAATGAAAGCAATACTACCTTGTAAATTACTCCAGTGCCACATGTTATTTTCTTAGCATGCATAGAAACACACAGCTGTAAGAAGCAGAAAGCAGCTTCTAGACTCTTAATACCGTCTGCATTTTTTAATTAAGTAGTTAAACTACTTTCAGTGGAAAACAGCTACAAGTAACACTGTTCTCTAATCAGCAATGAGAAGAGGCGAAAATGACACAGATTATGAAGGTTAGGCACAGTTGAACAGGTTAAACATATAGATCACTGGAAAATTAGAGTATTCTAATGAGAGTAGTGAGATGACAAATGTGTTCTAATCAGAGAAAGTTAGAAACAAGCTGAAATAGATAGGTTAAAAATTCAGCTGGAATTAAAAAAAGGAACATTCTGGTAAAATTAAATTACCACAGCCACTGCCTCCCTAGAGGCCAGAAAGTGACAGAAAAAGCACTTCTCAAATGAAAAGAACTCCTACTTTAGACAAGAAGAGGAAGCAGAAACTTGAATGATAACACTAAGCGGAAGACACCAAAGATCCATATAATGATGTTGAACAAAATACAAGTCCAACATCAAAGTAGGCAGTAATGGCAGAAGGTATGAAAACAATTGTTTAACAGAAGTTTAAAAGTACTAGATTTGGAAAACTAATAAGCAGGCAGATAAGGAAAAATTATATGGCTCAAAGCAAATAAGGACTGTCTTTCAAATGCCTTACAAGGCAAAAAATGAAGTTCTGAGGTGCAAGAATCTCCCCATTATGTTGTGGTGGAGGGTGGATGGATTTTCTGTGGATTGGTTTGATTGGTTTCGTGTTGTGGCGTTGAGTTTTGGGGGGTTTTGCAAGAGCTGGGGGTGTGTTAAAGGAACTACTGAAGATCACTGTCTTTGTAGCAGCACAAGAAATTAAGTCCCAGAACCAGAAGAAATAAATACAGCAAAACATTGTAATCACTACAGGGAATACTAAGCTTCAACATCAACTTCATGCCGCAGCTGTCAGCATTTAAAATTTTTAAGTCTATAATTCTACATGTTCAGCAATATCCACTCAGGGAAGAATTTATCAGACAGTTCTGGTGAGGTGTTAGGCCAGTTGAAATCCACATAAAGCTCGGGATCACCTTGCTCTTGCCATGTCTTCTAACATCTCACATGGTCCATTTGACCCCCTGATTTTTGTTAGAACTGGCACTTATTAGCAAGCCCTGAACTGAAAGAACACCACGTGTTGTCAGTTAATGACAGTGAACACAGAACAGCTAAGAGCCAGGCATCATTTCAGGACATAGTTTCATATGCCAGACAGAGAGTCCTTGACTGCAAATAAATACGAGTTCAAGTTCACTCCATCTAACCATTTACGTACTCCAAATACAGTCCCAACACAAAATAAACACATTGCAACATAATGCATTGACTTAGATTTTTCATGGAACAGTACCACAACTTTCAGCTCCCAGATATTCAAGACGGGAGTTCATTACTCAGATCAACATCACCACACAATATAAAACTAAGATTAAGATACAGTAAAAACATTTTTAATCAAATCTAACCTGCGTGCAAGTCAAGCTAAAGATACTCCCTCTATCATAAATACATTTTGACCAGTAAAAGCAAATAAAAAGTTCTGGTTTTGAACAGAACAAACTACACATTCTGACATAAGCAGGATGTTTTAACTTTCTTTCATTCTTAACACTACTTTGTATTAAAATGTAAACCCTATATTAGATTCAGGTTCACTTAAACACAGAAAATATTAAAGGTTCACATGATTCAAGACTTGAAAACTTACTTGAGTAGTTCATAATTCTTCTCATTTAGTCTTACAGCATTCTCCCGCCAAAACTTCTCAGATTTGTGCACAGGACTCCACTCCAGTCTTCCGGACTTGAGCTCAGAGCTGTATTCATCAAAGGAGCTGCAACACAAGACCTAAATGAGATATTGACCAAGCTTACAAGAACACTTTGAACCATATGCCCAAGCCTGTCCCTAACAAAGCTGGAGTTCAAATTGCTATGACACATTTGGAAGCCAGTGCTCTGCAGAGTATGAGAATCTTTCCATGTCTCACCATTTTGTAAGTAATAAAATCAGTGACAGGCAAGAAAAAATTGTTTTCAAACACAACTCTATCTGCCCCAAAACACTGTTACCGGAGGGAAAAGAAAAACCCAAGCAGCACAAATGCAACATTTTGGGATTTAATTCTCAATTTTGCTGGCTTTTTGTGTTTTAACTTCCCCAGTCAAGGATTTCAGTGTTTATCTTCCATCCACTTAAATCTTTGACACTATCTACAATATGCACTTCAATTTAGGTGCAAGACCAAGAACTAGGTAAACACTAGCAAAAACTTGAGATAATCTGGACAGTAGAACATATTCTAATCAGGTGGACTTCAATTTTGACTGGAAATCCTTTAAGATCGCTTTTGAGTCCTTTAACAATTTCTCACAAAGATCACAGATTTATTGAAGGATTTATTTTCTATTCAGCTTCTAAATACTGATATACAATAGGAAACTGACAACCAGCACATCTCTGTATGCTCTATTTTACTAAACAGCATTTACACACTAGAATTCTGTAGATATTTTAGCCTTACAAAAGAAAAAGGTTCTACCAACATTCGCATAACTGCATTTTTTAAAGAGCACAATGCAAAGCATACCTAAGGTCCTGCACGCTCTCACCAAGCTTGTCCAGTAGAAATTTGATATCTTCACTGATGTCTTCATCATCATATTTCTGCTGATCCAGATTCTCTAGCTGCTTTAAAACCTTACACTGAATCATGGCAAGAGCATATTCTTGGCGAGTTTCTCTCTCAGTAGACTTCTCTAACAAATTCTAGGGAAGTAAAGAAGTACTTATTTTGTTTAAGAACAGGTTACTTTGAAACAAAGCAGTATTTTTAAAGAAATTCTTACTGAAACTTTTTAATTTAGTAAGTGACAGAATTGAACACTTCCTGAAATAATCTCTTTCTTCAATAATAGAAAGTATTAATTCATATGTTTTGAATATTTTCCACATGAAACTGTGGTGACTAAAAAGACTGTTCAAAGAAAAAGGGCAGGCTTATATCCCAAATACCAGAACCTTCACCATAAACAACCACTTTTATCTTGGATTATCATTTTAGCTTCCTGTGCAGCAATAGCATAAATCAGAGAGTCTTTAAAAAAAATAACCTGAAGTCTTATTTCCAATTCAAAGTTACCATCTGGGTTAGATCAGCTCTTTTCAAGTTTGGGAATATTCCAAGTAGACATTTTTATTTAAACAGAAGCTTCTTGGTAAGATTGGAATTATAAGCAGAGAATGCAGTAGTCAAGTTCCAATATCATTTATTCATTACATTTCTACTCAATTTAATCAGCTTTCAAATATATTTTTCAATCAGAGTTGGCCACCTGCACTTTTTGATAAAGCTGAAAACATGAATTTCATATAAAAGACAAAGTCCTTAATAAACAGAACATGTATTCATATAAATAAGACTTAACATCTGCCAGAAATAAGCAGTGAAACTATATACAAGGAATTTGACTGCATCATTCTTGTCACAGAACTATTACACTTGAGGTTTCTTTGATATCAGACATCCTATGAGTTACTGAGGCAGAACACTGCAAATCAATTTTAAAACTTGCAAACTAAATATAAGTCATATTACTGCTTTTAATGTCCATATACAATCAGCTTTAATGTGCAAAAAAATGCCAACCCAGTTTCTACTTCAGTGCGAGAACTAAAAGGTAATTTGCAGAAAGTAATGCTAATTTACTTTGAGTTAAAACTGCTAATGAGAGCAAATGAAAAAAATAATGAATCTTAAATAAGACAATTCAACAGGTTCAAGGAGCAGGTGGATAAAGGTTCCAAAGAGCTCCTAGTTAAGATAATTGCAAGGAGATGTCGAAGTTATTCCAAATATTACTACCTATTACTACCATAGTGAGATACTCAAGCTTTTCATTGTGAATTTGAAAGGATATGTTAACAAAGTAAAAACACTAACATATGACTATATAGAATGAATCAGTAAACAATTCAGTAATAAAAACCAAAATCCTAAGATGTAAGTCTAGTTCTAGACAGGAAACAGGCACAGATGGGAATAAAAGTGTGAAAAATGAGGGGATAAAGTAATAGGTAGAGAAAAATAGTAGATTCAAAGATAGAGGAGTGCCCGATACTTGTTGCTTCATAGAAAAAATTATTACACTTGCAGCTATACACCTCAGACAATTAACTTGACAAAAAAGTGAACTACATCAAATTAGGAGAAATCAAGTAGTAGAGAGGACATCCAAATTGACAAGACTAATGGAGCACCTTCAACAATGCACAGACAGATTTGGAGAATCATCAAGCCTAGTCTTCAATTCCCTTCCCCCCCATAAACTGATACGGTGGCATCTCATATAGGAAAAGGACTACTTTGCCTCTGATACCTATATTAATTTTGCTTCATAAGTCACAGCTCTGATGTCTAACTTCTAATCTATTATGTTCCTGGCTGCCAGTTAACAACTCATCTTCATGTCAACACGAGTCCTTAATGCTGGAGAAAGGAAACAGGTAAGTTACATTCCCCCAGAAACAATTTATTCCTTCTTAGCCTTTATTTAAGAAAAAACTTAGCTTCACTTTGGTCTCCTCTTGCAAAACACACTACATCTAAGAACTAGCATTAGTAAATCTAAGAAATATTATTTCTCCTACTTTTTATGACCTCAGAATAGGAAGAAACTGGATATTAACTGCTGAGCTTCTCAGCTTTTCTCTTTTTTTCTTTACAATTTGTCTTGCTATATGTCCCTGCTTAATCCTAAATTAAGATCTTTAAGAACACTGCAACACCTTCAGAGTAAGAATAGTATGATTACAGCAAGAATATACAGTAAGAACAGCACCTACTGAACACCTCATACAAGTGTATTCTTTCAGTAAGACAAACAGCAGATTCTTATCATCTGGCTTATCCAGAAATCTTTCAGAGGCAGATATTTTCAGATAGAGAGACAGAGCAAGCACCTTCACACAGCTTATCATTGTTAATCAGTAAGTCAGTAAGCAACAATTTCCCTCTCGCCATTCTAATGTGCTTGAAACACTACTAGAGCACAATCCACATCCAGGAAAACAAACAGCTTCCAAGACCTATATTTCCTACTCAGGATACCAAGTGCTGCTTGAAAACAGCAATACAAGTTGCTTCCTCTATTACTAACATGACACTTGGCAAGCATGCACATAAAACTAGTGGCATCCATGAACATAAAATGGTAATCTCACAGTGAAAACATCAAGTCTAGGTACTCAGTTCTTCCTAATTATCTTAAATAGGACCAGGAATTTTCAGGAAATGCAGACACAGTAAGCTAACTAATCACTCTTACATGGATATTCTCGTCTGCCTTTACAGAGCCACCAAGAAAAGACTTTTGGACTGTTAAATAGAAATAATTTCTCAGTTGGAAAAACATATACATTCAAAATAATATTTAGTTAATATGTGCTTCATAGAGTAAAATTTATCAGCTGTTAGTAACTCCAGGGTTTTACAGTAGTACTAGTAGAAAAAATAATCTTGAATTACAAAAGAGAAATCACTAGTATCTGTGTTAACATTGTTTTTTTAGTCAATCTTATTTTAAGAAGACACTGAATAGCAGGTATCTATTACTAGTAATAACCTGTATATTACCTGTAGCAAAAACTCGTTTACAAACAGAAAAATAAAAACAAACAAAAAAAATAAGCCCAGAGAATTAAGCTTTCAATCAGCTTATCGATATGGTCCAACAAAAATAGCTGTGAATCCGCAGCATTTGAGACCTCAGGATTTGTGAGAGAAGCACAGCACAGCTGCAGCCAACAGATACTTACCCGAAACGCTGCAAGGATGATTCTGGTTACTTTCTCTTTGACAGATTCCTGAAGAATATCCGACAGCACAGGGACAATATTGTACCGACGAAGATATTCACACATTTGAGGGCTAAATGCCAGCAGCCAGACACAGAAAATCATCTGATATTGGAGCTGAAAACCGCATTTGTTGCTCAAGACACCCATGATGCTAAAAAATTGACATAGTACATATTTAATTTTTAAATAATGACTACATTGTACTGCTCCTATCTGAAATGTTAAAATAAATGGTATCAAGAACTTATTGGAAAGAGCTGCTGAGGATGAGCATACAACACACACTTCACAGTAACCTGCATCACTATTTATCATTGTAGAAGCAGCTTGTTCAGAAAGCCATCTTTTAAAGAGATGTTTTTTTCTCCTTAGTCTTAGTGCCATAAAGCAGCTTTTCCCATGTGAACTGATGTATCCATCTTCTGGTTCACCAAGACAGTTTTTCTACTGGTATTTAAAGCATTATTTGTCATTCTGGAAGAATTGGAGAAATCTCAGCTGCTCATTCAGACTTAAGAAGAAATAAACAGAACAAAATCAACACAAATTGAACTTCGTTCCTTAATTGTACTTGTCCACATGAGTGTCTGAAATGAGCTGACGTATTCATTATTTACCAGCAATCTCTCAGAAAATGGCTCATAGATAAAAATATACAAAGTACTGCTAGAAAAAATGTAGTATCACAAGATCTTAAAGAAGACATCAAGCAGAAGGTTTGTTCAACTGAAGTTTTGAAAATTTAAAAGGAAATTTACAGGTCAATTTTGATATAGCTAACTCAATTTGAAATTTAAAAAAGAATCTACATTCAAAAACATTCTTACCAAGTTTAAACATGGTGAAACAGTTTATCATAATGCTTTAATACTTGGTTAAAAAGCTTCCTTGGTTTCAGGAGTGTCATCTTGACACATAGAAACATCACTTGAAATTTTACTTCACTAGGAATTTTGACTTTTCTCCATTTCAGTGTAAAGGAGTACTCTTCATTCAAGTGCAAAATATATACCAAGCATCCCCAGTAGAGGCATAGATGGCAAAAAAATTATTTTTAGGCAAGCATTTTTTAAATAAGATTAGTTCTGAAATCCTAGCCCAATGCAAAGATATTTATTAGGAGAATGGGAAAAAAAATAACCTACTTGAAACCATATGGGAAAAAAACTGGTCTTAGCTCCAGAAAATGTTTCTCCTTTTACTAATCTTTTCAGACAGAATAATTCTGAACTCAAAGACTAGGATGATTGGCAGAAACTCATTTCATTAGTCCTTGTTCTATTAAAAAATAAACAGAACATCTTCAGCTGAAGACAAATTGTTATATTCCTGTTCAGATACATACTCAAGCAGTTCTTCTTCATTAAAGAAAGTTGCATTAAAGCCTCAACAGTGCAAGTTTCATTTGTCTATTTGACTGTGTTAATGTTTGAAAACAAATCTCTTTTGTATGCAAACAGAGCAGCTGTCTGTTACAAGAGAGTTCTATTCCAAAAAGAGGTCATTGGGGAATGTACTACTGCATGCATGTAAGTGCATGTATATCCATATAAATTGAAATAGGTGCTCACCAATTTACTCCATCTGCCTCTACCCATGCAAAGCGGTATTCATTGACCCTGAGCATCAGCTGCAGACATCCAGCAACACACTGTACATACTGGGAACTCTGGGTGAAGAGAACAACATATCACTTCTTACCAGAAGAGTCAGGTAGTAAGTGCTGAAGTACAGTTTCCCTAATTAGACTTTACTGGCATAAAAGGAGAGAGTTCTGAATATTAAAGAAGTGTTATGCAAGTGATACCACTTTACATTATCAGAACATTTGAACATGCCTTTCTTCAGTATCTATGAATGAAAGCTGTCTTCTGTTTGAATAAATTTGCCAGAGCATGTTTTTCTCTCTTCTTCCTCAACTGTCAGCATTACCTTCACTAACACTAATCATACATGAATCAGATATACTGCTGATAAAATGTGTTTGTTTTTCTCCTCTCTATAAGCCTATTCCTTGAAAGTCTCATGGTAGCTCACTCACATAATACAGGATCAAACCTTTCAAACATTTAATGAAGTAAAGAAGTTAGGCAATCCCATATGAAAAGAAAGGAGGCAATAAACAGAATTGAAAATAAAGAGTAACTCATTCTGTGTCTCTCATGAGATATTTAAGTCCTTTATGTAAAAACTAAGTCTGTGCATCTGGGCTCAAATCATCTAGAACATCCATTTCCCTGTGAAAGTATTCATTTTCACACCCCATGCAAATAGAACAGCTATAAACACACACACAGCTCTCCCACTCCAAATAATGCATTAATTTATCTGCAACACCAACCCACTGAACTTGAAGTTTTCTTTTTAAAGAGTCTGTCATAAAAGCATTGTCTTCCAACACCATTATAATTGAAATTTTGTAATAGATTCCGGCTCTCATTTCCTGTATAAAATGCTACAACTGCATCTCTAATTTATTCTGAAATTAGCCAGGACCTGATTGAAAATCCTGCATAAGCTAGATCTGAAATCCAAACACTAATGAACTTAAGACAATACTTACCCACTTTAATTATCCTAAAACATATTTGCACTCTGCTGCTCTGGGACCCTGCCATGGCACAGTACATCCATGCAGTGCCACGGTGCAATAAATACCGATTTCTAAGCAAGTCAGAGGAGCTCATGGCTCCATAATAAGTGCAGTGTGCTGTAGAACTATTTACTCTTTTAAGGCTGTATGCCAGAGGGTCGTCAGGCTAACAAAACCTAACACTATGGAACACAGATCTGCACACAAAATACTGAAATACTTCAACTTATATGTTCAGGGCATTGTTAACATTAATCATGCTTAACGGTCTTGCACCTTTTCTACCTTAAACTCCAGACAGGGGGTAATTTAAGGTAATTTGAGAGGCTTCTCCTCTACATGATGCTAACACTTGAAAGCCAAACTACACTTTGAAGAACAACAAATCCCAAGTTAAGTCTTCTGAGAAACTGTGACCACTTTTAGGCTGCAAGAGGAACAAAAGACCAAACTGAATTCTACTCCACATTCAAGAACTATGATAAACTGCCTCATCATGCCACAACATCACAGAAAATCCAGATATGATGGTCATTTGCATTTGTTATACTGCCCCAGTTCATCTCCAAGCTCAGCAGCTATAGCTACATGAAATTCAGTATTTAAAAAAATATTGATGCAAAAAGGACAATCTATTTTCCTCTGAATTCAAGCTATTCAAATATGAAAAGCTTACAGCTTTGAAAGCACACTTGCAATTTCATGCTACAGTGGTTTAGGGACAATATCAGCTTTAATATCTGATGTGCCCTTTTCTAAGTTCTGCACAGCACAATAAAAGCTTCTTGGTGTCAGGTTTCTTCTACAAGTCCAAAAGCTCAGTGGTAAACAGACAGTACTGAATAACAGAATCATTTGGCTGGAAAAGATCTCTAAGATCACCAAGTCAGGGACTTAAAATTGTTTGAATATTAATTTCATATAATTTTTTCAAGTTTTAAAAAACAGAATCCTAGATACGTCTACAGCTTTAACAAGACAACTAACTTGTAAAATATACACTTCCACTGCCAATACTCTATGTGAAATCAGTGTTTAAAAATACTTTTGTTTCTTGGCGCCATCACCTGGCACTCTGTTGTACAGTTCTGATTCCAAGTACTTCTTATCACTGGCACCAGAAGAGATCTGCACCTTAATCCGAGGAGTGAACATCACCTGCCCAAAATAGCAGATTGACAGATTTCAAAGATATACTCACATCACTTGTGGAGACTGCTCCTGTATCCACAGAACCCCCTGTACCACGTAGTTTCTACAAAAAGAAAAAAAAAAGTTTAAAATCAGAGCTGTTCTTCACCCTTAAAGAACAGTTGTTACCATGTTTTTTTCAGTGCTCCAATCTATCCAGTCATTAAAAAAAAAAATTGAATCTATTAGATGTTTTTTCCTGCTTAGTATATTACTGTAATATATTGTATTTATTTCCCACACACTTCATGTCAAGAAGAATATGCTTAGAACTGATCTGGTACATCAACATTTTTAATTATTTAAGTGTCAATTTATTCAAGACAATTATTTATCTCATAATTTGCAAACTGTGCTCTTGCATCTTCCTGAAGGAAATTCCAACTTTAAGATTCTCCTTACAGAGAAAAAAAAATAAAACTCCTTTTTATTAAGCCCAAGTTAGAAAACTGTGAAAAAAATACCATTAATAAATCTACTGAATGTTTCTCAGCTCTCCAGAATCCACTTCTACTACAACACTAAGAATGAATGACAAATCACAGTGTTTAGAAGGAAAAATGTCCAGAAATGAATACAAAGGAGAATGATTCATGTTTGAAGGACAATCCAGAAGTAAGTGGTTCAAACTGAGCTGATACCATAAAAACACTGTCCAAATAAGTCAGAATTTATGCAATTTCAAGACACAGGACTAAAAGTAAAGGCTTTGTACTACAGAAAACTGGAAAAAGGTTTTGAGATTCAGTTTCTGCTGCCATGTGACTTTTCTTCCCAGCAAAAAGCTCTGATAATCAAAATAGTAGAGGCAAGACGAAAAGAAAAAACCTCAGCTCATTTCTCAGTGTTCAAAAGAAAAAAAACAGTGTTAACCAACAGAAGAGGCAAAAAGATTTATAATTCACTTATATTTCAAGGACTGGAGTAAATGAATAAAGAACATTTAGCTTTAAAAATGACAAAGTAAAATTTTATTTTAAAAAAAACACTTTTTTTATTTAAATAAAAAAAAATATACCTCTTGTTTGCACATTTATACATTCATATTCTTAAAGAAAGTTTCCAAAGATACTGTAAAGTTTAAACAAAAGCAACTTTTTACCTGTGAACTAAGCTGAGTTTTAATCCAGTTGAAATAGTAATTCAAGTCGCTGCCTTCCATAAGCTCCCTCCCCCACGCAGCCAGTTTGGCAATAATTCTTGCTGCCTGTAAAAGAATGCAATAAACTGATTTTTCAAACACAACAATTCCAGAATTCAGTGAGAAGTTCTGTAAACTTTGGAAACCAATTTAAGATAAAAGATAGTCCCTAACAAAAATCTACTTATTTTCTGTATAGGGGACTCTTCATGCCTGTTATCAGTTACCTGTAGCTGTCGAAGTTCACAAGGCACCAATAAAGAATTCAGAAGAAGATGGAGGGAAGCTGTCAATGGGCTACTGCTCAGAAATCAATCAAAAGCAAGATACTTGATGGCCTAATATATGCAGACTTGATTTAAGTAACATGCCAATAACATATGGTAACATAATATTGAAGTATTTTTGTACTTAAACCGAAGGAAGTCATCTTCAAGAAGGGAGAAGTTTCAAGCCCAGAAAAAGAAGAGCACAAAAGTAAAATGGAAGGTACAATTAAGAATGAAGTTTGGGAGAAAAAATCTAGTTATGATGCCTTATGTCTTTAAGAATACTTTAACAAGAGTATATTTCTACATCAGCCTTTCCAAATTGTATTTGAAGTAAATTTACATTGCAGCCTGCAGTTAATTTGCAAAAGCGTTTGAGCAAACTTACATATAAAGAAGCAGTGTAACCAAGAAACTACTGAAGCAGGGGTTCACTCAGATGCACACATTTTCATGGTGCAGTGAGGACACTATTCTAGCCCCCTTTCTACCTTAACTGCATTCACATGTGCAGCACTACCACTGATTTCTAGAGAGATTACAAGGGTGAGCTTGGAAAAACAATCGCTACACTAAAAATGTGTCAAATCCCCTTCTGAATGCAAGTAAGTCACCCTATTAAATCCCTCCAGTTTTAAAACACAAGATACTAGCTCTCTAGTCAACCATTTTTCTGAGTTGCTACCTGGCCCCTAAATGAGAGACCACTCATGCTTAGCAGAATTTGAGCCTACACAGAGGATGAGTATCTGCCACAGCAGATGTAATGATATGGCATCAAAAAACTTCCAGCGTGCATAGTAAGGAGAAAAACAAAATAAACCAAACAAAAATAATACAATCCTAAAACTTGGGTTTGAAAAGTTTATGTGCTTCAAAAAAACATGCACTGTACTAAAAGGTGTAAGGCAGTAAACTTAGGGGATCCACTTAAAGGGGATTCACTTCACATAAGATTCTCTGTGTCTTGTTAAATTATTTGTGTATTTTTGCAGTACCTAAAGAGTATCACAACTCTGAGAAGAGAAAGGTTGACCACCAAAATTTCTATACCATATGTTTAAAAATGACCATTCCAGGGAGATTAAATAGTTTGCACTGCAAGGGTCTAAAAATTATGCTTTACCTGCATATTTGGGCAGTCAGCATTGTCTGACTGCTCAAACCGCAATTTTGCGGGATGGGTATTCAGTAGCACTACCACCAAAAAAACACAAAATGAATTGCATTGGCCAAAAAAAAACCCAGCCACCTCCTCACTCAGCTACACCAAAAACATTGATTCAGATCCATGCAGTCAACCAATTATTATCATAATATATCAAGTCAACTTTATTATTACAGAAATAAATAAAGCCTGCATTTTTTCTTCATGCCGGCTCACTGTTCCAAGTTGCAGCACAACCCCAAACACAGTTGCACTGGCCACACCCAGGGCAAACAGCATAACTTGCTCAGTGTCCTGGAATCCTTGCACCACTTCAACCCCCACAGCCTAATGCAGGCCAGGTAGTGGGTTTCTAGCTTGAGTCTCAGATTTGACTCCATCATATCATTCCACCACAAACATATGCAATGTAGAACAATTCACAGCTGTGCAGTTTTCTCCTCCTCAAGCTATAATATAAGTTTCACTGTTGGAAACTGTGGTCTCCCCTAGGAATTTACAGTAATACAAACATATTTTTGCCTCACAAGAAAAATATCCTGCTGAGATGAAATGGTTAGCTCTCACCACTGACAACAGAAGAATATTAAGATTCCAGAAAAGCTACTCCATATAAAGGAGCAACAAACAATCATCAAAACACAGCAGAATCCATACACTGGACATGGCTGTACTGGGTCTGGCTGGGATAGACCTATGGATTTTCTTCACAGCAGTCCATATGATGCTGTGGCTTAGACTGGAGTCCAAAACACTGCTGGTAATGTATCAATGTTTTAGCTGCTGTTGAGCAGCACTTGAACAATATCAAGCACTTCTCTATTTTTCACTCTACACTTCCAGTGACTCAGCTGATAAACTGAGCATATGAGAAAATAAGGTTCATCGAGGTAAAGATATTTCCTTTACACAAGATGAGAAATTCCACAACTGGCAGTCATGGTAAAATATTTTCAGTTATGTTTTCCTGCACTTACTGCTCTAAAATCACTGCTTTTCTGAATTTTTAAAACCTGCCCTAATCTCCCAGAAACAAACTGCAATGCAAATTAACAATATAACTTTGCTTTTTGAAATGTGGTTAGGTGAAGCCTGTACTGAGAATGACTCGTCTAGACTGAAAGAGGAAAACTTTCCACTCCAGGCAGAAGTTCAACTCCAAATTCCAAAATCTCCTGGAAAAAAAAAATAGAACCAGCATTTTTCTCTACCATCTTCAGAGACAGGTTCATTTAAAACTTACCATATGCACAGTGAAGAGATCTTGTCGATTCAACATTGGCAGAAAATAGGACCATGCAGTGTTTTTACCACGTTTTGCATAATCAAAGAAGATGCAAACACGCTGATGATTTTCCTGTAAAAATTGAGAAAGAGGAAAAGATGACAGACTTGTAAAAGCATTCGACATAAAGCAGTTATTTGCTCCTTGGTATGTTGGCATAGATTATCAGAGTGCATCCTGGCTTCTAAGAGCCTATGGAAATTTTTCAGCTAGACTGAAAAATTACTTGTGGATACAGCTCATTTCAGCACTCCAACATTAAGCCTGGAGATTTCAGGTGGAAGAAGCAAACCTTGAAGCCTTGAAGTTGTACCCCACTCCTGCAACACCTGCTTGAGCAAAAACATATATTCTTTTGAACATGCAAGTGGAGCAAGGCAAATGAAAACAAGCTAAATACTGTCATTTTTTACAAATAACACTACTTGTCATCCAACCAATTATGCTTGAATAAAGTCCATACAAAGTTTTCAATGTTTCAATGCTACTTCCACACAAGAACTTCTTCTATAAGTGAAACCTTGGGATGTAAATGAAGCTTTCCATTCCTCTCAATGGGAAATGAGCTCCTCTCTCCCAGATGAGGCTGCAACTGATTCAGCAGTTATCTCAGGCAACCTGCTCATCTGAAAGAGGACACTGCCACCAGAAGTCTGATCTCCAGGGCTCCTAACCTGAGCCACAAGAGACTACAACTACCTGAGCCTGGGCACTGAGAACAGTCTCTTAAAGTATTTCCCCTAATGATCACTATGCAAAGAAGCTATTACAGCTCTCCTTACTGCAGGCCAAAGAACAGGCCATGTAATCATGGAGGAGAAAGAAAAGCTCTGCTGTTTCCTAATAGCCTAGAATATAGACAGACAGTCCCAAAAAATCTCACATTTGAATTCTTGATTTTCCTCAAACATTTCCATATGCTTTCCAGCCTGGTGGATTGGAAGCTTTCCTTCTCAAGAGATGTCTCCCCACTGAAGTCAAATTACTACTACCAAGTACACAGCTCCTATCAAGGACAGCAAATGAGAAACTCACAAAAGGACAGTATCTCAGTCTCCACTATCCAGACATTTTCATTTTCAAACTCCTCTAGCTAGAAAGGCTTTTCTCCATCAATTCCACACCTTGTTATTAACTCTAGGGACAAAGAACCAGCTAGGCAAGCCTCCTTGTTGGAATATGATCCATTAAGGACAAGATGACTGGAATGGATCCATGATTCAAACACTGGCATCTTACTGAGCCTTAGAGCTTCAAGCAACCCTTCCTTGAAACTAACAGTCCTTACCTCAAAACACAAGTTTTCTCACTTACACTCTTCTGATTTTCTTTTCCATCCCCCTGCTGGAGGAGTGAGTGAGGGCTGTGTGGTGCTTAGCTAGCAGCTGGGGTTAAACTACCAATGGTATTGTACCACATGGGCTGCAAATTGTTACCCTGATCACTGACTCAAGTGTCACCAGCTGTCTGCCAGTTATAACCCTTACAATGATCTATTCTCTACATGGCATGCATAGAAAGGGACACAGAAATGTTCTCAAAATTTTTTGTTCAAACCATGAAATAAATAAAACTAAGATCTCAGGACAGATCCTTTGATGCAGAGCTTTTACTCTGTGAGGGCTTGCTTGATGAGAAATGGCAGTTAGATCAAATAAATCACTGTTAGCATCTGAATGTGCTAAACAGTCTCACTAAGAAAGATCAAAACTTACCAGATCAATGAGTTCAGTTTACAACATAACTAAGGAGGAGACAGACAAGTCTAGAAGCAGAAATGCTGAAATAATTTCAATATGCTGTCAGTCAGAAGACTTGTCTGGTTTTCCGTTAAGGTGCAGGATCAAGACAGAAGGGAAGGAGCAGAAAACTTCCTGCAGACCTGAAATATGTAGTGTAGCACCTACACTGATAAAAAGAAAATTCTGAAGCTCACACATCAACAGTTGAATAATTTAGTAGCTGTCATTTCTGAAAAAGCATAACGAAGGGCGGGTGGTACTGCTACCTGCACCAACTACAGTGTAGGTTCTTAAAGATTTCATAAGTAACAGACTGTGCAGTGTGACGAGGTCACTAATCCAAAGAAATTGTTCCAAGAATTTATCAGATGAAGAGAGTAAGAAATGTTTCCTCAAGGATGGCAGTATGCTAACACTCTCCACCTTCAGAAGTAAGCAGAATGGTGATAATCTTCTGTGGTTAATGCCACGGTAATTTCACATTTGCAGGTGTTCAAAAGAAATCTTTCTCAGAAAGGTCATCAAATCTCTATGTAGAACTGCTGGAATAATCCTAGACCCCCAAGTAAGCTTTTGGTGAGCTCAAAATACAGCTGACATTAATTTTTACCACCTCACAAGGAAAGCATAGAAAGATAGTAGAAGAACTACCGCCTGCCATTATCAGACAACAGCTGGATACTGCTACCTGTGATAGTTTCTAAAGGTTCCAGCTATCAAAAGCAGCTTCAAATATTATTTGTTCATCTCATGAAACTGCAGCAAACATACTTTCTCAACACAAATTTTACTCAGGTCAATAGCACCATTACAGGTCAGGTCCTTGAACAATTTCTTGCTTAAAATCTTTGAATGTACTGAATTAAGACAAGTCAGACAAAGACCAGAGACTTCATATCCACCACAAGAAAATTAGGAGAGACTATTTATATAAGCATGTACTGGTGGGACAAGAGGGAATGGCTTCAGACTGGAAGTAGGTTTAGGTATTAAGGAAAGATTGTGAGGACTGGAACAGGTTGAACAGGGAAGCTGGGCATGTCCCATCCCTGGGGGTCTTCAAGAACAGGTTGGATGGGGCTTTGAGCAACTTGGTCTAGCTGAAGTTGTCCCTGCCTACAGCAAGGGGGCTGGAACCAGGTATCTTCAAGGTATCCCTCTAACCCAAACCATTCTACAATTCTATGATACTGTGGGTTCTTGTGCCCAGGCAGCCTGCAGAGACCCTGCCCTAAACTCAGTCACACTGTTGTTGGGCAATATGCTGCCTCTTGACAAGAATCTCACACATGAAAACGTGCAACCAGGGGTTCATAAGGCACCACTGGCTGTATGTTCCAAGCCTTGAACATGACCAAAACAAAACAGAAGTATTTTTTCAGCCTTGCTGAGTGGAGATGTCAGAAGTTAGGAAACTCTGAGATAATGCCATGTGGATGTCTGCACACAAGCCTTCTATGCCAGCATCCCAGAATATTGCAATCACACACAGCACTGCAAGTCAGTACAGCCTTTCAGATACTGAAGCAGAATTTCTAAAGTGAAAAGGGCATTCAACTTCAAACAAAAGCAAATATGTAGTGTGCACCAATATCTCTAGTCTGCTGTATCACTATAAAGCTTGAAAAATTTAAAGCCATTACATTTAGCATTAAGAATTCCATACATGCCACATCTGGGGCAGGGTAAAATACAGCCATGTCAAAGTCAAGAAAACACATATATCTAACCACTTATGACAGACATAATATAGCAAAAGAGAGATTACTCAAAAATACTTTCTGTGACCACCTGGAATAGTTATTCCATCTGTTCAAAAGTGGACCAGTGAAAGCATTACTTGTGGGGTATTAATTCCACAGCACAGGGGATATCATCAGCCATCACATACTGTAGCTGCAGGCTAATTCCAAAGCACATTAGCAAAACAAGACCTACAAACACTCACAAGTTCTGAAAAAGGGCAAGTGAAATGATTACTTCTCTGGCCACTGATGCACAGAAAGCAAGACCTATTCTTCACAAAAGTAGACATAATAAAGAGAGTTCTCACACACTGAGCCAAAGTTTGTCATCTAATGTGTAAACCAAAACAAGGTATTCCCAACTCAGTGTCCCAGTCAAAGAATGGCACTGAGGATCATTTTCATCTTCTCTGCTTCTCAATGTTTGTGTCACCCTTGAAAAACAGTAAAACTAAATGAGAAAAAGTGACCAAGCTACAGATGAGTAAATTGCTGCCACCATCACTAGCTATTATCCTATTAGCCTAGGTGTCACAGCACTCACTTAGGGCTCTATTGTGCAGACAGGCACATGAAAGAACACCATGGTCCCCATGTTATACAAACTGTGGAGAGGTTCATGTTTTTCAACTGGCCTGTTGAAATACTGAATACTCAGAGCTGGAATTAGAACTCACATGGTTCACCTCCTAGGGCAATACCCTAAACCAATAGTACTAAACACATATCACTTGGATCAAATGTATCATAAACCAGGAGAAGAGAAACTATCCAACACAGATGATTTATACTAGGAAATGTAAAATATACTTTTTATACTAGGAAAAAATGTCACCCAACTCAACCCATCTTGTTACATCACTACAAATGCTTTATCTTAGCCAAGGTATCTTCAGATATTTATCTTCAGAGCAAGGAAACATAAAAGCGGGATTATTTGATTGCGTAAAGCCTTTTCCTGAGTTATCCCAATCAGTTCAGCATTCCTGAGACCAAGTTTAATAGCCAACTCTTATAACTGCTGTCCACAGCTACAAAGAGCTGTATGTTACACTGAACTAAAAGTTCCTGGTTTAACCATGCAGAATTTCAGAACATGTTTTCCCAAACAACCTAACTCATGTTGGAAACCTGAAGCTGCAGAAACTACACATTCTTGCTGAGGGTGGCTAAATTAACACCTGCATAGGGAAAGCTTCAACAACTTAAAATGAGAAGTCATATCCTCCCCATACCACAGGAAAGAGCTGAGGTCACAAGTCACAGAATTTTAGAATTGTTTGGGTTGGGAAAGACCTTTAAGATCACTAAATCCAGCCCTTCATCTAACACTGACAAGTCTACCACAATAGAAGCCAATATATCAAATGTAAAAAGTGTTTAGAAAAAAATTCTGCAGATTAAGATCACATAAGATGAAACCACTATGCAACACTAGCCTTAACAACCAAGTTCTGCATTAAACACAGTTGAGAACCAACAGAAAGCATAAAAATTTGTTTTACTTCCAGAATTTGAACATTAAGTTACCCTTACAACTTTAGGTCTAACATTTAATCTCTGAAGACAGGATCTGAAAATTTAAGAGAATATTTCTAACACAGTATGACAAACACCTGAAAATACATGAATTACACTAAGGAAACATTCAAGCATGCATTTAAAGACTTAAAAATAATACAGATTATTGACCTACTTGCAGCATATCATCAACCATAGTCAGAATGTACTGAACAGTCTGTTCCTTGGAGATATGAGTCATCAAGTTTATAAATGTTTTAGCACACTGGAAAAATAAAAGAGACATTAAAATTAATATTAGCAACTGTCTTTGTTCCTTTTGATAATATAAAACAGGACCTTATTAATTCACAGTTAAGTCTTACATAAGCATTGAGCATCCCAACATCTTATTCAATTGCAGTAAGAGATTAATACATTTGACATTATCTCACAAAGAAAATTTTCTGTCACATTGGTTGTTACCCTTTACAAATTGTTTTATGGCTTTCAAATTAAATAAGTACTTGCTAGTCAAAGTCACCAATATGCTTGGTTGAAAGCCAGATTAGAAAAGTCTCCCTCAGCACCCTTTTTTATGGTAGTGAGAAGATCAAGTAAGCTGACAGAACAGCAACTAAGAGTACAAAAAAAGTTACAGCAATTTGAATGGAGGGAGGAAGACCGGTAATTCCTCTGTTCACTTACTATATACCTTGTAGCAAAATCTTTGTTCATCTTTGAAGAATGTTACAATTTCAGCAACAGGCAGAAATAACTACAACATTACTTTTTACACTTCCTTCTTCCCCTTCACTACATTCAACTAAAACAGAAAGAAAATTGAATTCTGAACCGCTACATCATAATTATATAGTGACATATAAGGTACACCACATATGGTTTTGTTACTATGCAAACTATGATCCATCAGATAGCATTAACACAGGACAATTTGGAGAGATCAAGAAAAATTTTGCCTAAAATTAAAGTAGAAAAAATGGCTAGAAATGTTTGTGTCTTGAAAGCATCTACTCCTCACCTTCCTCCCTGCTTTTCCCAATCGTCTTAATGTCTGACATTCTGTGCTAGAACCTCAGGCTGAGATTCTACTGATTCAAATATTATTAAAGTGTCTTCAGGCATCCTGCCTGGACTCCATAATGGCAAAGGGCTGATTCAGTCCTGAATCAGGCAATACAAAGGTCTCGTCTTACCTTGCCTAAAATGACACGAGACACCCATGTCTAACTGAATCCAACTTAGCAGTCAATGGACTCCATGCTGCAACTAAACTATAATTGCATAGCTAACTAAGCAGCTATCTTACTGGTAGCAGCTGTCATCAATAAAGAAAAAAAAAGCACAAAAAAAGAAGTGACTCAAGTACAGGCGTGCATGATTAAGTAAACTGGGATGAGGGAAGACTTGAGCTAGCTTGTCCCACAACAAAGTCAGATGACATTTAAACATTATTTAGTAGGTTTTGAAAATAATGAAATAACATCCAACCCATATCTAAGGAAAAAATAAAAGAATCACGGTAGCAAGCTTTATACTTATTCCTTAACACCTTAACTGTATACAGCCAACAGTAAAACAAGAGTTGATATGAAAATTTTCTTCCTCCCCAAAAAAGACTTCATTAAAGTAAAGTTACTTGATTGCCTTCTGTTTGCAACAACTCCTGTTTTTCTTCCGGATTTCTTTTCTGTTCAAATCTTTGAATAAATTCACAGTCTTCACCTGAAATCATCTGACCTCTGAAAAACAAAACATTAAACCATAAGTACATGAACAGTAAGTTGGAAATAGCTGTACTGGGTTCACACGGCAAGGTTTTGTTAGTAGGAGACTGCTTTGGGTGGCCCCCCATGTCAGACAGAGCCAGCTCCAGGACAGACCCACCACTGGCCAAACCTGAGTCACTCACTAATGACAGTAGCACCTCTGTGATAACTCATTTAAGGAGTAAAAACTGCTGTGCAACGTAAGACAGGACTGAGAATATGTGGAAGAAACAACTCTACAGTAGACTGCCAGATCAGTGCACAAGGAGGGAGAGGAGGTGATCCACATGCCAGAGCACAGATTGCCCCATAGCCTGTGGTGAAGACCATGGTGAGGCAGCTGTCCCCCTGCAGCCCATGGAGGTCCTAGGTGGAGCAGAACTCCACCTGCAGCCCACAGAGGACACCCATGCTGGAGCAGGCAGATGTGCCTTACAGGAAACTGCCTTACAGATGTGCCTTACAGAAACTTGCAGGACCTGTGGCCTCAAGGGCAACGAATGCTGGAGCAGTCACCCCTGAAACACTGGAATCTGCAGAAAGGATCCATGCTGGACAAGTTTGTGAATGACCATAACACATGACTGGAACACCTCAGGATGGAGCAGGAGAAGAGTGTGAGAAGGAAGGAGTAGCAGAGATTGGGTGTTATGAACTGACCACAGACTCCATACCCCATTCCCCTACACCACTCAAAGCAAGGAGGCAGAGAAGTTGAAGCAAAGTAGCGCCTGAGAAGAAGGGAAGGGATAGGAGGTGGTTTTTAAATTTTTTTCCCTGTTTTTCATTAACCTACTTCATTTAATCAGCAATAAATTAATTTAATTTCACCAAGTAGAGCCTGTTTTGCCCAGGATGGTAAGTGGTCAGTGTCCTTACACCTCAACCCTGGAGCTTTCTGTCATTTTTTTTTCCCCTGTTCTTTTGATGGAGCAAGAGTATCCTGTCCTGATGGGCACCTAGTGACCAGTCAATGTCAACCCACCACACAAACTTTGTTTTCTTCATCTTGAGCTATCACAGAATTATAAAATGGTTTGGTTTGGAAGTGACCTTGAAGATCATGTGGCTCCAAACCCTCTGCCATGGGCAGGGATGTCACTTATAAGATCAGATTTTTCAGGGCCCAATCCAACCTAGCCTTGAACACTTCCAAGAATAAAGCAGCCACAACTCTCCTGGGCAACATGTTCCACTGCCTCACTAACCTTTGCAGGAAGAATTTATTCTTAACATCTAATCTAAACCTGCCCTGTTTCAGTTTAAAACCACTGCCCTTTGTTCTGTCCTTATATGCCTGTACAAAAAGTCTCCCTCCCTACTTTTCATAAGCCCTGATAAGGTACTGGTAGGTCTCCCCAAAGCCTTCTCTTCTCCAGGCTGAGTAACTCCAACTCTCTCAGCCTGTTTTTGCAGGAGAGGTGCTCCAGCCCTCTGACCATCTTGCTGGCCCTGCTCTGGACCTGCTCCAACCGGTCTGTGTCTTTGTTGTGCTGAGGATCCCAGAGCTGGATGCAGCATTTCAGGGGGAGTCTTGTGAGGGCGGAGTAGAGAGGGGATACATTATCAACCATATCACTTTACCAATGCTGTATCCCACAAAAAAAATGTAACAGGCTCCTTCCTGCAAAGGGTTTTATGTAAAAAAAATTAAAACTAATGGTGGAATAATCTCTCAAAAGTTTTCCTGATGCATCACCTCTGAACAGCATTGTCTAAATAATTTTTAAACTTCCAGTGAACTGCTGTGGACACCTATAACATAGCAGATGTCTACTTAATCTTCTCTTCAACTTAATATTCAAGTGGTTACTGCCATAATCAATGCTATTGCAGAAAACTGTTGACTCAACTGAAGAATCAGACAGACTTGCAGAACACTACTGGGTTGGTTTTCTTTTATAATACAAAACTTCACATCACAAGAAATAAAAAAACTTGTCAAAATAGTACAGTCAGGTAGTCTTCAGGTAAGAAAAGTAATTTTAAATCAAGTAGTCCTAAAAATATCCAAGATTTTAATATGTGACTAGCTTTACTAGGTAATACCAGGAGGGCTTGAGGAAAGAAGAAAATCATGCACAGTCACAGGGGATGAAAGCATTAGGCATTCCTGCTTCAGTTATTTCCAAATTCATCTTCTCCTAACATTTCCCCTGAATGAAACACTTCTTCCACATTGCAAAGCTATGTAGCATGGATTCTTCACCCATCTTTTCCATATTCAATGTCAGTTTTCAGATGTTCCATGACTAGAGATTACATTAAAGTCATTGTAAACTTTACAGGAAGCATTCACTTTTAGTTTTTCACAACTGGCTCACCTGGATTCTTGAAATAGAGAAATAAGACCTACAATGTGTTCTTTTCACTCCTCTTACTTAAATGATTATGTCTTGAGTATGGTCTCATCACAGAGTCATCTTTTATCTATTTACTAATTGAGCAAAGAACATAAGTAGTCCAGTGCCATGTGTGCTATTTCTGTATTTCAGCTGCTTTGTTACAGATATCCTCATATGCACTGAGGAAATCAAGATTTACTAGATAGAAGATTCCTAAAGCCAGTGATAGGGTAGTCCTTGCCCAACTTCTGCAAAAACTTAATTATAGATGAATCATATGTGTTTAGCCAATGATGACCATGCTGCTACCATGCTTTTTAGACTGACCTATGTCTTTTCTTGCCTATAAAGGATGGATTTCAATAGTAATGGAAAGAGTGGACAATTCATCTGCCACAAGTACTGGATTTAAAGACCCATAACTAAAAGCTTCTTTTGTTTCAAATAATGCTGACCACGCCAGGGACTCAGGGATCATACTGATACAAAGGAACAAGGTAAGCTGCTTGTTTATATGAATATTGCCATTTACAAAACACTTCAAAGAGGACATAAAATGAACCCTTAATTTTTAGCTTTAATGTTGGAGAAAGCCTCAGCCCAAGAAAAGAGATACCTCTTGACAGTATTAGAAGAGGTCAGCCAACTGCAAAGGAAAAATGCTTTCAAGCTATTGCTTTTATCCTACATTAGGCTACAGGAAAAAAATGTGGGGATTGATATTGCTGTAAGGAAAAAAAGACAGTGAAGTTTACTCTTTATCATTTTGTTATCAACATTCAAAAATACATATTCCAACCCATACAAAACATTACAAGCTATCTTACAGCTTTTTTAAAGAAGCTGATAACATTTTATCTGATTAGTAGTATTAATAGTATTAATTAGTAGTATTAATTTAGAAGTTTCAAATGCACCTATTTCCATTCATCTCATTTTAAAACGAAAATTAACTGATTATACAGTAAACCTTAACCAGTGGTGGGGTGAGGGGAAGAAAAACCAACCAAAAAACATGAGAAAGTGTAGAACAGCCTCAGACAGCTGATACTGAGTCCCATGATGCTATTACACATTTTCCTCACCCCCTCTTCAAAGCAACAGAAATTTCCCAGCGCCTTTTAGCAAACAAGCAACCAAAGCCTGCCTCCATCCTCTTCCTGGCAGCCATTTAATTTGCTGTTTTCCAGGATGTGTCTATAGTCTTTTGTCAAGATAGAAATCACTTTGAGCTTCAGCTGTGTCTTGGATTCAGCTGGGATAGTTAATGTTCTTCCCAGTAGCTGGTATAGTTCTGTGTTCCAGATCTAATAGGAATCCTTTATTATTATTATTTCTCTTCCCTTTCTGTCCTATTAAAGTCTCTTTATCTCATATGTGAATTTTCCCTTTTTTTTTTTCCTCAGGTATGAACACATCAGGTTTAGGCCAGGAGCCCTGTAAGCACCTTTGAAAGCTCTATGCCTGGGATACCAACAGCTGCCTTTGAGAGCACTTAGTAGAGGAGACAAAGGTAAAACTCTAGGATTTAGAAAGCATGAATTTGCAAGAGCGCCACTTTTTAATCTGCCTGATTGCTCAATATGATTCAGAAGCTTGTGATTCCTTCTCTTAATTATGCATTTCCTCCAGCAACTCTTGTTCCTTTTTTTTTATTTGTTTGGTTTTTTTTCTTTGAATGATTTAACAAAAGACACTGTGGAGGTTTGGGTATTTTTGTTTGGTTTTTGCTTTGTTTTAGGTTTTTAATATATAAAAAATGGACTATATATGCAGCAAATATGAAGCTCATAAGAAGTCATCATATCAAGATATAATTTCTTTTATCTGCATATCTACAGTACTTTGCATGTACCTAGAGACACTAAAATTGTCCAATTGCTCAGCAGTTTTAGCATTACCAAATTAAAACAGTAAAACAGACTGAATGTACTCTACAAGACTCAACCATATTTGAGAAAAAAGAAAAAAAAAATACAGAAGAAACCCCCCCCACACACTACAAATTAGAAAACTTCCATATTTCCTCTAAGGCAAGACTGACTTTTAAAGTCTGAGATATTTAACCTGCTTTAGAAGGCTCTTCCACCCCCAGGAAAATAGAACAGATATTTAGCATCAGAATTCACAAACATGCATGTGAAGTATGTGAAGAAAACACACAGGAAACTATGTACAAATTAGCCATCAAGTATCTCATCTGATTAAATATAAAGTATTGTCAAATGCTGTGTAGCTAGAAAACCTACAGTGCAGTAAGGTGCCAGTTAAACTCTGAAACAAGTTCAGTTTCCACAGAACTCATTTACTACCTAAGAAAGCAAACCCAAACCTGCTTCAAGCGAACCAACACACCCACCCCTGGCATTCTGGCACCCTGAGGCAAATGCTGAAAGCAACCACACAGAGCAAAACAGAGACTGTCTTTTCAACTCACAGAGGGCATCCACTCTGAACTGTTACAAGTCTCAAGATCCAAAGGCAGCAAAGCCCATACAGAACTTACGGCCTCCACAGGCCGACCTACACATCACCTTCCACTGTTTCAGCCTTTGTTACTTTCTTTTCCCTCAGACACAGACCCCAGCTGGAAACCAACATAAAGAAAGGATAAATTTTAGCACCAGAAAACAAATTATGTTTTTCCACAACCTAATTTTGTTAGGAGCAGTGAAACAACTAGCAAGCTGGTAATACACAGAATTGTCATATGTAACAGTACACAGAAAAAGACATCAAAAGTCAGCAATTGTGTGTTAGCATAGTTTGATATTTAGTTTACAATTACAACCTTCTGAGATGGAATAAACACTATGTCAGTTAATCTTTAGCTTGAACTGACTCCACAAGGAGTCAGGCTACTGAAATCTGACCAGCTACAAGTAAGCCATTTTACTTTTGCACTGAAGAACAGAGACAGCAGAAAAGAACTTCAGAATGCCCTTCTGTGTGACCCTGAGTCCAATGCTGCTGCAAGTGATGCAATCCTTAAAGCACCTTTATACACATACAACTGCCACAGCCAGAGGAGAAAAAATATTTAATCAAATTTCTTGTGAAGTTCTTTGACTTTAACGACAAAAGTACTATCTATAGTTTTTTCAACTACATAAATATTGTCTCCAGTCTAAGAAGCATAAATCATGTCACACCTGAATTGATATGTTAATTTAGGGAAAACAAAAATATTTCCTCCGATTTAAAAACATCTGATGACTTGAAGTAATGCCTTCATATATTTATATGCAAGTTTACCACAATAAGTGCACAGACAGACAGAACAAGGAACTCAAAAGAAAGAGAGCTGTCCTTCCAAGCATCCCATTTTCCTTCTGCTCTACAAACCAGACCACACCAAACCACTCCAACCTGCCTCTAACAGGCGCATCAAAGAAAATACTTTCCACTCATTTAATAATGTGCTTCATTCCAGAAATTAATCAATACAACTTCACTGACTGACCTTCCAAGAAATCCCTTAAAGCTCAGCCTCAAAGATACCAGCACATCCAAACCTGTCCACTGTTAAAAAAAGACATGTCCAAATCAAGGTATGAGTTTATTTCCTTTGGAAGCACCAAAAGTTCTGCTGATGTTTTTCAGTAATTCATTACAAGGAAACTCCTCAGCCAAAGAAGTAGTTATCTTCAAGATGCTCCACAATCTCTCTGGCACCATTTAATTCAATCCTTGAAGCCAACTTAGCCAGACAGCCTGGATGTTATCAGTAAATATGAGACAAAAAAATTTATATTCATTTCAGACCAATAATAAAGAGAACACACTGTTATTGAAACACAAAGGACACCAAGCATCAAAAAGTCTCACTTTTTCTCTCATAGGATCACAAACAATAGCCAGATGCAGTACAATAGGCATCAAAACCTGGCTAATTCAAAGAGAGGAAGGAAATAACTAGTTTATTCTTTCTTCATAGACTCCAGAACAAAACCAAGTCAAATTCTACAGGTAAAATCTGAAACAGAACCCTGCCCTCTGGTCAAAAGAAGTTATATAAAAATTTGCAGCCACATTTACAAACAATTCTCCCTGTTTCTTATACTGCATCAGAGAAAGAGAATCCCAAGAATGAATAAAAATTATTAACAGCATACCACATAGTCAAATAAATAATAATACATAAATACAACTCCTTGTCAAATAGAACCATCCCCTATACCAACAAAAGTAACAGATTTTTCTCTCCAGCCCTATAGAAACACAAGAGAAGCAGTGAAAGAATCTCATATCACTTCCATGAACAGTGAACTACTGTACTCCCACTTTCATCCTGAGTAACTGCAAACCAGCTGTTCACTTGCACTAGGACAGCACAGGAACAGCTGTTCAGGTAGCCTTGGGGCACACTTCCAATCAGACAGATAAGAGGGCACACATTAACAGCAAAAGCCACTTGGATTGTTTGAAAAGTGCTTGGGAGCTGCCACTGTCAGGTTACCACCCTAACCATTCTCTTTTGCCTGCAAAACCACTGAGTACCACACTCATTCAGGGACTGATGTTAAAAATAGCCTAGCAAAAAGAAGTTTCCTCAGAAGATCAGTTCCTTTATGCAGATTTATTGTGCAGATATACAATCACATAGAAAAGAACAGTACAATTCAATTAATGGAATAAGCAAGTCTGAAATAGACAGGACAGGGCAAAGAAGGTAGTCAACAGTAAGCTTCCACTGGGCTAGCATTTCTCAGCTTAGACATGTACAGTTTTGCAAGGTTATTTAATATATGCCATATTTATATGCACCACAGCAATCTGAAAAAAACACTGTTTTTTTAAGTATAATGTTGGTAATCACAAAGCATCATCAGAGTGGTTTGTATCCCTACGATCATGAAGATTTCTGCCACTTTAGTTACAAAGCAATTAACTATAAAATAATTTGCTATTATAAATAGCAATTTACACTTTGTCACTGTTTCCCATACCTACCAGTCACAAGGAATAGGCTGCAAGTTCACTTCAGAGTACAGAGGACTAGAGAAAGTCTGTTTGTTCTCCCCACTTCCTACCTCACATATAAAACTTTTCCTCAGCTTGTCTCTACATCCTCTCAGGATAATATTTCTCTTGCTTCTCCTAGTGCCATCATATCCATGCCAAAGAAAACTCTGAGCTTGCCTGGAACAGGAGCACAGCTCTCCCCAGACTGAAGTACTTGTTTCAGCCTACTCCCAGATTTACTTGCTTAAGTTGTCCACTGGTATTAATGTTCCTTTACTTAAGGTACAGCTTAATTTCCTGGACTACCACTCTAGTTTTGCTAGTACCATTTGTATTACCACAAAAAACACCTCAGCAATAGATATACCATACCAACACTTAAAGCAATTATTACTGTAAACTCTTCTTAATTCAGCAGTCATCCAATAAGGCTAAAATTGAGACTGCTGTTTGAATCATCAGAAAAAAGAAAAAAACAGTTTTACCACACACAAGTGCAAAACTGTACTATTTGCTATTACAGCATTCAGTTGACAAAAGTAGAGTTCCCCTTCTGGTAATAAGTCATAAGAAAATTTTCCACAGCCACTTCCATTTAATACAGATTTTTTCCAAGTCTACTTCCATGTAGACAGAACATTCTTCACTGCAACATAATGCTCCACAGTAGCCTAAAATCTCAAAAAGTTTAACACTTAAAAGGGGAAAAGAATGTATAAATTTTTTACTTACTGGAGATATGACTGCCAGTTTACTTTGTTTGCTCGAACTTCAGCAGCTTTGGCAGCAATGATGTTTGTTGGGACAGCAGCATCTACAGCACCTCGGATATCCATCTTGACTGACAGTTAAAATGTACCTAGAACTGCAAATCAGATTTAAGACCTCTTATTAAACAGCAGAGTATTTGTCCAACATTTTAAAGAAATTAAAAGAAAAATCTGTTTCCAGGTGTCTCAATCCTTAACACTGTACTTGTTAAGTTTCTGAAAAAATCCAAGTTTTATAAAGTATTTAAAACGTGGCTTATTGGAAACAAACAAAAATAATATCTACACACTCAACTGTAGGCAATCATAAGTTTACTAAAATAAAAGACACAGACCATTACTAGATAACTACCAGCCTTGTGAAACCTTAAACAATGAAATTAAGTTATTTGAATTAAGGTGTCTCTTCTGCATCATCCAAGTAGCCATACAGATAAGAGAACCTGTCTTCTTTCCAAATCTTCTTTCCAGGGTTAAAATTCATATTTAACAAGTCATGTCCTCCCTACCCCCACAAATTAGGTCTGATTTACTTCAGGTATTTGTCTAAGAGTATTTAGACATTAGAAACACACCAACTACAACTTCAGGGGAAAAAAAACAACATAAGTATATAAATTAAAATGATGCTACACATACTTGACAAAAAAAATCAAGATCATTAGCGTACAGAAAGCAAACTGAAAAATAAAAACGAACAGAAGCTCTTTATCAGGATATACCACATTACCACAGATAGTGACCTTCACCACTTCTTTCCCCTTCCTTTATGGTTTTAATCTCCACCTGACTTTGATGCCAAAATAAGAAGTGTGTTGGCAAAGACTTCAGATCCAGTTAGAGCTGGAATTCATTACAACCTGAACACCCAGCCTCTTCACTCAGCCTGTTCCTGGACTGTTCTGGCCCCTTTCACAGACCAAGCAAGAGCAAACTGGCACATTCAGGCCTATCCCTGACAAGCACACCTTGCTTTTATGACTGAAAGAGAATACAGTTCTAACAAAAGAAAGGGAAAAAATGAGGAACTATCCTGGGCAAACCGAGGAAGACAAATGCCTCTTCTATGAGCAGACACGCACACAGGCGGCACCACTATGTCCTTCAATGACCACTGAAGGTTTCCAGGCTCTTACTGACCCATCCAGAGCCACTTAAACACTGCCCGAGGGCAGCGTCGGGAAGAGCGGCTTCAGGAGCTGCAGTTAAGCCGAAGAAGCAGAGAGGCGCCTGGGACAGGGAGAGACCAGGCACGGTCCTGTCTCTCCCTGCACAGGCTCACGGGCATGGCCGCCTCCCGAGGGGCCCGGCAGAGCCCAAACCCTCGCGGAAGCTGCGGAGTCCTTCGCACCCCCCGGGCCCGCCAGAGCCCCCGCGAGAGGCCGCGCGGCCGCACGCCCCGACCCCGGCACCCACCGCGCCAGGGCCAGGGCCAGCTCCCACTCACCGCAGGGGCCTGCAGACGGCGGAGACCGTGCAGGGATGGAGGGAAAGAGGGAGGGAATGGAGGAAGAAGAGCGAGAGGAGGCCGCGGGCGGCCCTGGGCAGCCCGGGCAGCACCGCGCACCCGACGGCCCCGGCGCTGCCGCCGTCATGTGACGCCGCTCACGTGAGCGGGACGGCGGCCTGCGAGGGATATACCGCGCCACCCGCGCGCAGTCAGGCGTGTGACTGCATGGCTGTGCTGGTGTAACTGCATGCACACATAAATATACACGTTTTTATGTACCTGCACGTGTCATACACCCATAGGATGGTTTGGGTTGGAAGGGACCTTCAAGAAGATCTGATTCCAACCCCTCTACCTAGATGCAGCCCAGGACAGGGTTGGCATTCTGGGCTGGGTGCACATTGCCTGGTCACATTGAGCTCCTTGTCAACCAACATCCCCAAGTCCTTCTCCTCAGAGCTGAGCTCAATCCATTCTCTGCCCAGCCTGTGCTTGTGTCTGGGATTGCCCTGACCCAATATACAAGGCAAGCCTGTGTATACTTGTATGATTTTATCTAATCCCATATTGGGAATTCAGGATAAAGCATGTGCCCACAGGTTCCCACCTGTGATATCTGCAGAAATGGCTCAGCTTTTCCTCAGAGACAGCACGAGTCTGGCTCAGAAGGAAACTTGAGACTGAAGGCCCAAGTGTTTCAGAAACTATGGGCTTAAACTTCTATGTTTCCAAGAAAAATCTCAGTGCACTCATTTGCTGAGCAAGGTTTTCCAGTCATACTGTGTCAAAGTGCACAGATATACCACTCCCGGTCAGAAATCTCCCAAAAAGTCATTCTGCTAACATATAAGGAGAAAACAAAAATAATCAGGGTTTTGTGAGTGAGCAAATCAAGACAGACAATGTAGAGCTGGCTTAGAGCTGGTCTGCTGCTAACTTAATTTTCTAGGGTCTCTGTATTTTCCATTTAGAGGACGCACTTTTCTTTAAATTATGCTTGGCCAGTATCTCAATAGGTGGGGGTGGTTTAAACTCCAGGACAGTTGCTGTCACTGTGCCACTGATTTATACTTCTTCCATAGAATTTTTCTTTTAAAGTGAGTCTGCCTTCATACCACAAAAAAACATCTGTTGGTTTCTTCATAAGACAAGCATAAATCTCAGGTAAATCCAAGTAACAGCATTTGCATGTCTTTATGCTTCATCAAAAGAAAGCTTCCTAAACCCTGTGCATACCCTGTGTTATCTAGTCTGTAATAAATACATCCATTAATGTAATTCCATGGATTATCAAACATGCAGGACTTGAAGGTTTAATCTAACAAATTTATATTCTTGCACATTGTTTATTCACATAAGAAATGATAAGAAATGCTGGCACATCTCTTGATCTCTAGTATAGAAAACTCCACACAATTTTGAAATATCTGTTACTTTGAAAGTTTATTTGAATCTGATTCTTGCTTCATAGCTGAGAGTTAGAATTTGGCCTTATTTTAACCAGTTCCTCTTTTAAATGAGTGTTTGTAACTTCTGTCCTGTGGCATTCAGTATTTCCTGCATCTGCTCTGCCTGTTTATGGCATGTCTCACTTGCCACTCCTTTTGTGTCCAGCACTGGGTGCCTGGAATAAACATATTCACCTTTTCCACAGTCGTTTCAGATCACGTTACCAATGATGATACATATGGCTCTACCCATTTTATAAAGAAACCAAAGCCAAAGGTCTTGAAAAATAAACAGAACAAGGCTTGAAGCTTTTAAAATTAAATTTGCATAATGAGGGCATGTGCTGGTTTTGGCTGGGATTGCATTAGCTTTCTTTACAGTGACTAGCATGAGAGAATTTTTTGATTTGTGCTGAAAACAGGGGTGTTTTCATTACTGCTGAGCAGGGCTTGCACAGCACCAAGGCCTCTTCTGCTCCTCCCTCCACCCCACCAGGGAGAAGACTGGGGGTGCACAAGGAGTTTGGATGAGACACAGCCAGGACAGTTGACCTCAGCTGACCAAGAGGGTATCCCACACCATATGGCATCATGCTCAGCATATAGAGCTGGGGGAAGAAGATGAAATAGGGGGAGATATTCGGAGTGATGTTGATTGTCTTCCCAAGTACCTATTATGCAAAGCCTGACTTTCTTTGGGGTGGCTGAACACCTGCATGCCAAAGGGCAAGGGTGAATTAATTCCTTGTTTTGCTTTTCTTGCATGAGCAGCTTTTGCTTTCTGTTTTAAACTGTCTTTACCTCAAACTTTGAGTTTTCTCACTTCCACTCTTCCATTTCTCTCCATTGCATGTGGGAAAGTGAGCAAGCAGCAGCGTGGTGCTTAATCAACTGCTAATCCCAGTTGCCAGCTGGGATTAAACTACAACAAAACTTCAAAGGCCTGCACAGTGATCCTACAAGCTACCATTCACCACATCAGGCTTTGCTTCCATGAAACTGCCTCAGTTCTCCACAGTGATGCTTCTGCCCAAACCCCAAACTGTCCCAGCACTGAAAACACTGATGACTTTTTGCATTCTCTTACCTAGGCCAGGTATGCTATTCTTCCATCTTCACCCTTCCAAGTTCAGTCCAATCATTTAAGTAAACCCTAGGAAACTGGATCAGCACCACTTAGTGTGCATTTCCAGCTTCCAGTTTTAAGACACAGACAGTGGTGCTCCTCACCATGTACCCCTGTGTCCAGCAGAGTAATGTCCTGAATTCTTGCTTAGATGTGCAAAGACATTTCTTCTGCCAGGGATCACCTATTTCAAGGAAATAATCCAAAATGCTGTAATCCTCTTTGTCCAGCATATTTCTCCCAGCCCTTTAACACACTTCTGGCTTAACCTAAGAGTACCACAGTACTCTGAACCTGAGTACAGGTATGCACAGGGTCGTGGTTCTCTCACTTCTAGTTCCTACTTCCAATATTATTTCAGTACCTTACTGTAAGCAGAAGTTCATGGTTTCAGTTTGGTGCCCAATGTGATCTCTTGTTCAGATTATTCATCAGTGGCCTTATTTTTTTATATATATCAGACTATTTTTTTGCCTATTCCACCACCTGCAAGAGTTTATCACCATCCATTTGGCCTGGAGTCTGGCTAAAAGAAGATGGATTGCTATTTGCAGTCAAAATGTTGATACTACAGCAACACAGTCATTTGTCTGTAGAAAAGAAGTTTTAAAAGGTGTGATTTGACATGTTGATTTCATCATAAATTTCAGACTCTGGCTTTACTATTCATTTCCCAGGCTGTTGAGAGGCTACAGTAAAAAATATTTCCCTGTAACTTTTCTGTAACCTCAGAGTGAGGCATACTGGTTGAAAGTATGCATCTATTGAATTAACAGAAATGTAAAGAGGAGGGAAATAATTGTAATAGTGATTATTATTTTTTTTCTTTTTTAACAGATTCCAGCAGGTATTTAAGGAACTATGAGGGTAAGCATGACATCTGTGCCAGGCAAGGTAACAGAATCTCCAGCAGAGGAATCAAAGTAGTGAAGCCAATGTGCCACATTAAATATATAAATTAAATATATATGCAAATAATATATTGTTCCTGGATATACCTGTATACAGTTATATTTAATTTACATATTATTCTATGCCACACAGTGGAATAAAGGCAAAACATTAAACAAAGTTACTATAGCTCTGTAAAGGGCAGTCATGTCTCACACCTCTGCAGGGCTCTTTGTGTATACAGACAAGGTGTGTAAGGTGTGGTATTCCATCCAACAGCTCTCCTGAATTAAGAAGGAAAGTCTGGGCATTGACTCATAACTCTTGAATGAGATACAGACAGCAGAGGGTAAGAAGAAATTAACAGCTTTCAGAGTACAGAAGGGTCTCTCAACAGAGTGCAAAAAGCATCTGGTTGGAGTCTGTTCTGTTCAGCACACCCAGAAATGTTTGAGAAAGGAGGTGAATAGTGTAGTAGAAACTTTGCTGGTGACAGTGTTACTCCTTTGACAAATGCACAGTGGAATTGTGAACCACCTTGTTAGAGGGTGGCAGGTAAGCTACAAAGATTCACACGTGCTCTTATCCCCCCTCTTCAAACCCTTGGGCACATCTGAAAATTTTCACCAGTGTGAGTCCCATGAGGCACTCTCTGTGTGAAGGAACTTCATTGAATTTCAAGGGAAAACTTTGAGAAAGGAAAGAATTGTACAGTTATTACAGGAGTCTGACTTGTGTGCCTGTCATCGCTACGATAGCAAAAGGCAATTCTCAGCAATCAGTACAAACCCATCCTGTGTCATCAGCTTGGAGCATCCCATGGTGCCTTATTTGTGCTGGTTGATTCTCTGGATCTTGCTAAAGGAAATGACTGTAAAAGTGCTGTGCACCTATTTTTTTGGCAAGCATCTATCCTTTAGAAGTCAGGTGTGCAAAACAATTCTCATTTAGCTATTTTTGGTCACATCAGTGCTTGTCCATTAACTTCTGGCAATGCAGCTTCACTTGAAGTTGCTATGTTTAGATGACTTTATTGATGTGTGAAACAGAGTGAAAAGTGAAAAGCACATCAGCATGCAGGAATAAAAGTCATCAATTTCCTGGATCACAAAGAATAAGAATGCTCAATAGTTTAATACTAGGAAATTAATGCAGATGAGTCATCCTCACACTGAAACTACAGACAGCTGGATCGTGAGAGTATTTTTCTGTTCTCCTTTCTTTCTTGTAATAAGAACAATGTATCATTGTCTATCACATATTCTCCAAATTACAGAGGTGTTTTGCACACCTGTCATTTAACCTTTCAGCATTCTGTACATCACCTGGCTCCTGCATGTCTGCACAAGTATTTAACATGTATAGAAGAAAATGCTTTGAAAGTTTTTCCAAGTAAAACATGCTTAGAAGGTTAGGGAAGTGAGCACACTTCTCTAATTCATAAAACATTAAAATAATTTTTTTTTTCTCTTCTAATTGTGGAGGGTTGATGAGGCCTCCTTGCATGGAAATAGAATATGAGAAGATGTGGAGTACTTCATTAGATATTTGTCCTGAGGAATTATAGCAAGATTGGCCCATTATGAACTGGATTTTTATGGCTTCATCTGTCTTTGTTTTCTCCTCGTATTTTATCTTCATTTTATTGTGTGTGTCATGGTGGGAAAACATTTTGTAAGTGTCCTTTTTAACAAGTAACTCCTGCTTCCTGCAGTGGATATGGACTTATCTGACTTCTAGGTCATAGATCATTTGATAGATCATAGATCACTTGGATCATTTTTCTATTAAATGAATCAGATTGCAGCCCAAAGGATTTGGCAAAGCTAATATGCCACAGTTGTGCATATGTTATAATAGGCAACCTTCTGATTGCTCCACCACCTCTTTGAAATTAGGTTTTACAAGCTCAATTGTGGAAGGAACCACACACAACTTATCTGCAATAGGAATGATCTTTTTGAAAGAAATAGAAACTAACATGTTATTGTAATATATACACCTTCTATTTTTTCCCCTAGTATAATGGAACAATGCTGTAATGCCAGAAAATTGGAAGTGAAGGGCTATGCAAAAACAGGAACAGAAAGGCCAGTGCAGTACTGTTTGTAGTCTTGAGAAATACTTTATCTGGGATTAAAATAGTAGAGTGTATTACTTTAGGGAGTAGGGACACATGTCTCTGTCTCATGTACATTCCCTTCTCTATTGAAAGAAGACTCTATTGAAGAGTCTCCAGCCACTCTTTGAGCCCACAGAATCTCCTCCTTTCACCTCCACCTGTTGCTTTGTGCCAACAGCTTTTGTCTGTACGCGGGGTTCCACACCTGGAGGTGTAGGATTGGTCTTCTCACAGAAATTGCTGCCGTGCCAGGTGAAATAAAGCTCACCTCTGAGCTAAGTTTAAAAAAAAAAAAACCAAAACCAAAAACACATGCACACAAAAAAAGCCAAACAAACAAACAAACAAACAAACAAAAAACCACAAACAAACAAACCAAACAAACAAAACAAACAAACAAAAAAAAACCCCACCGAAACCCAGTGCTGCTGGTAGTAAGCCTGGCTAGAGGACAGGAAAAAACAAAAAAAAAGTTGTTTTCCTAAGCCTCAGCAGCAACTCTGACAAAGTCAGCTGATTACTGGAGCTTATGCTGCAGCTTTCTGTAAGACAGTTTACTGTACAATGACTTCTACTGCAATTTGCCTTGTCAAACTTCATTGTTCTTAGTTCTTCTCCTCAGCATTCACTGGATTTCTCTCAAAAGAGGACAGAAATGTGACCAAGGCAGCTCTTCTCACATGAGATGCTGTGTGGGCAGAGGTGTTATATCTACCTTGTATCTACAGTGCTGAATTGTCAAAACTTTGGACTCTTGGTAGAAAAAAAATGTTGGGTTAGACATATTTTTCATCTTGAAAAAGAACATAAGCAATAGCGAGTGAATGTTGTCAAAAACCTGCCAGACCTCTATACAGCTGGGAGAAATAATCTATTCATAATCTACCTGGAGTCTTAGTCTTTATATTTAATTTATAATTAATAAATTCATTTGTCTCTATCCTGAGACACGGCTGCGGCTCATGTGCTGTTTTCAGTGGCACTGCAAGGATTACCAGCAGGCCATCTGTTCAGCCAATGAGGAAAAACATGTGATTGGCAGGTACCACTGACCTAAGACAGACATCTCCATTTGGTGCTGCCTGCAGAGTATAACTGTGTGCTGAGTTCCTTCTTCTTTCAAGTTGTAAATGAAACACATTCACTCTGAGGTGATAAAAAGTGTCTCATGGTTGTTACAGCTTGTTTCTCTGGTGTGTTCAATCACTCTGTGCCTGTCCTTCTCCTTTGCAATTTACTAAAACCTACAAAGTTGTAAATCTAATCTCTAAGCCGGCACATGCTGAAGGGATGAGACACTGCAGATATCTGGGGCCAGATAATCCTGTTTGTCTCCAGAACTGCGGAGGCTGCAGGAAGAACTGGCAAGCTACAAGAGGCCTGGACATTTGTCCATTGGTTTAAGGAAAGGCAATCTTTATGTTGTTGTCATTCAGCCCAATGTCAGGGATTTGGTTTAGTTTCATCATTAAATATAAGTGGTGCTTTTCCAAAACAGGTCATTGTAAAATTTGATTCAGGAACAGCCTTTTTATTTCTCGATGTGGAGGCAAGTTGTGCTTTACTTCAGGACTCACAGCTACCATGCAGATAACTGTCAAGCAAAGGAGAATGTCCAAAATGAAGATGAAACAGATATTGCAGCTGCACAGTGGATTTTCAAGGTAAGAAAGAAATGCAGGATTAGTTATCCAAATGTCCTGTAGGAGGGGGTGAAATGGTGTATCTGGAAAAGAGGAGAAAGAAAATATTAATGTAATGAATGACAGCTATAGGCTGTTTATCACCAAGACATCACTATTCACATAGTTTTCCTTTTTCCTGAGCCTCATCCCCTGCCCTATGTTCCTCAGCATGTTGCAACCGCAGTGACAAAGGAGGTGGTGATCTGCCTTCCCACTAAGTGTCTGCTTTAAGAATATAATAAACACATCCATCTAACAAAAATTATTCATATTTTGTGAAGCTAATCTGTTGCTAAAAGGGTGAGGGAAAATACGTTGCTTCGTGGTGTTAAGAAAATGAAGAGTTCTGCGGTTTTTACTGGTACTATGTCAGATTATTTTTATCGATACTTGACAAAAGATGATACGCCAAAGAAATAAAACTGCATAATACTGAAGTCTACTTGGGAGTTACACTAAATCCCCTTTAGTGAACCTGTAGAGTATTCCTTAGTTAAAAACAATGGTCATGTATCTTCTAGATTTTGTCAAAAGCCTGAAAGTTGCCTGAGGGTTGAGCTGATACTATTTATTTATGCATGCTCCTATGCAGCACAGCAAGAGAAACAAACGGAAGAAACTGTATCTTATTAAAGCTCTGGGGCAAGAGTGATGCACCATTGTGCATGATAGGGAAAGAATGTGATAGCAAAATCCTGCACTCCTGAAACCACAAAAGTTGTCTTTTTTCAGACTTAAAGCCAGCATAGAGAGCGGCTAAGGCATCCAGTTGAGTTTGTTGGCAGGGTTGGTGAAGACTAAGACAGGGAAAGAAGCCATTCCCAATTCCACATCTGCTTTAAAAATATTCAAGATAAAGCTAAAATTGATCTCTCCATCCCATTTCCTTAGCCAAAGTATATCCATTTCTTAGATGCCATTTCATTTGAATTATAGGAATGCACTCATCAAGAATCCTAAATTACTTTCATTGCTTTTGCTGATAGGAAATGCTCAGCCTGGTTTGCTGCTGTCAGAAAACTCTTTCTGATAATGAAAAAAGTACACTCTGTTCAGAATTTCATGTCATTCTGTCCTGCTTTCTGTCCATTTGGCACGTGAGCCTGGGGACTTCTTGACCCTCTTGAAGGCAAAAGGGGTTTTGTCATAGACCAAATGGCTCCTGAAGTTAACCATTGACAGTAATAGTTTCTGAAACTCAGATACTGAGTTCTTCATAACTCATGTCCACAGTCATTTCTCATTTAGCCATCCTTTACTTCACTCCAGGTGAATTGTGCCCTTCAGCTTGCTGATTGCTTTTGGGTTTATCACGTGAATTTGTAGTTTGTTGCTGAGTCTCTAAGAGCATGGTGCACAGGACTGAGTCAGCAGCCTCACAGAGGATAAAGTATTATTCCTCTATTCTGCAAAGGATTTCTCTTTAGAGGGACATAAGTGCCAGTGGAAGGTTCAGCTACTGTCCACAGTTCATTAAACAGCACTGCTGCCAGCTTCCCTTCTCCTGTTTGTTATCTGTCCCATTTACTTTGTTTAGTGCTATTGTTTCTAAATGCTGCAGCTCTACTGGTGTGGCTCTCATCCCTGGTACAGAGACAGGCTGCAGGGACTGCCCAGGAGATGCCCTGTAAGCACTTCCTGAGCTCAGCTGAGTTGCAATTGCTGTCATGTGGAAGCTCAGGTATGAGGCTACATTCTCTGGGGAAATATGTTTCCAAAACTTCATAAACCATATCAGCAAATGATCTATTCACATATGTAATGTAAGCAATGTTACTGTTAGCCAATGAGTCTGCAAGGATTGTGTTAGTGGTAGGAAGTTAGAAGACTTACCCATCTACAAGTGTGTACAGCCCTAAGGCTGGGGAGCTAAAATAAACTGCAGGCTTTACTTTACATGGGAGGGAAATGCCTTTCTCTTTTACTGACAGGGAACCACAGCACAGAGGCTTCATATGAATTACTAGTATTATTTAGGAAAATAACTTGAAGTTTGCAAGGTTCAAGACTAGTTTGTCATTTACACTTCCAGAAGAGAGGAGATCACATTAAAATGTTTGGTTTGGGGTTCGTTTTTTTTTTAAATAATTCCTGGTGGCATTGAAGTGTACAGAAAGTTCAGGTTCCTTTGGTAAAACATTTATTTATGTGACACTGGTTGCTATAGAGAGATTATGTTCTTAGACCTGTAATTTGTGTGACTGACAGGGTCCTTGATCAGACTGATTCAACAGTCCTCATTATTTCCCATGTTCTTTTCCACTTTAGATGAGATTTTGGATTTGATACTTCTCAGTGTGACTTGTGGCTGCTTCTGAGAGCAAGCTGGGATCTAATTCAACATGCTAAAGAGTAAAAAAGCCAAAATATCAAATAAATATTTCAATTAAAAAAACAACTAAAAACAAAAAAAACAAACCAACAAACCTAAATATTTTAACGGAACAATTGAATTAAGTTTATTTATTCTTGAGTGTGCTTTCAAAGAGAAACTGAATTACAAAAAATGTTTTTAAAAAGTGGTAGGCAGAGCTTAAAGGCCTTTTAAATTCTCTTCATAACATTTAAATTAACTCAGTGAGTTGTTTGTTTCTATCTCCATTTGCATTGCTTAAAAAGCCTTTCTCTCTGGCATGTTTGCATTTTGATTTGTAAAAGTGTTAAAAAACAAAAGTGAATAAACTGCTTTTTACCACTATCAGCACAAAGATACAAGGACATTCTTAACCCAGATCTAACACAGATGCATTCATGTGTGCTCCCAAGGAGATTTTTGCAAGTAAACAAAATAAAATACCCCAGAAACATTACACTGCGTAGGCAGATAGAGAAAGGTTTCAAATAGATCACAGTTTTTTCCTTTATGGACAAAATTCAGCCAAAGCCCTGTTTCACAGCGTTCATTGCTATCCTTTCTTCTGAAGAGGGTGAGAATGTTCCCCAGAGAGCTGCCACAGTACACAATCATGTCCAGATTACACCTGGGTAGAACCTGTTTCTCTTCTATAGCATAATTGTGGTTTCTAAGCATACAGTCTCCAGATTTGGTTTGGTTTACATGAATAATGCACCTACAGACAGCAAATGACTGGGCAAGTGCAGATAAGAAAGCAGTGTCAGGGCTCTGAGGGCATTAATAAGTATTCATGGCCCTGAGCAGCCTCAGCTGGGGCCTCCACCCTCACCCATGGACCCAGCAGCTCTGTTTAAGTTTAGCCCACAAGGCCTGTTCCCTTGAGCTGAGCCTGAAGGAGTGATGGTCTCCAGTCAAGTGATGGCCATATACTGGAGCCTCCCACCCAGGGCTGCCTTCCTGGTTTGACCTTGGCTGTCACCTGTCAGTGTGGGCTTGCCTGGTGGCTGTGGGACCTGATCATAAATCTGATCTGAGGTGTTGACTCCCACCTTGCTGTGATACTGTTTTATGATCTGGATCTTTCTTGAATTTGTGTTCAGTTTGCCTTGCTCAAGTAGTGGGGGTGGGATGTGGGATCCCTTTACTTCCAGCTCACCTTCTTTGAGGGAGCAGCCTTGTTCTTGCTAGGGGTTGAAGGAGAATCCTTTCCAGCTTTCTGCCATTTGCCTCACCTGCAAGGGCTTCCTTTCCTCCACAGGGTGTGGAGCAGAGAGGTGAAGAGAAGCATAGTGTTAAGTGAGAAGGTATGTGCCAAGGAGACACAGAGAGCAAATATTAATCCTCCTTAAACAATAACCTGTAGGCTGAGGCACAGTGATACCTGGTTATACCAGCATGGCTTTTCTGCTTTCCATGTGCCATCCATTTAAATTCTGCACAGGAGACCAGGCAGAAATGGAAACAGCCTCAAGCATGCTGTCTGAAAGAGCAGCCTCAGGGAAATATGGCATCCTTTATCCTTTGTCTAGCTGATCGCAGCTCTGCAGGAATCCTTTGAGCCTGGAGATGTCCAACATTATTCTATGAAATGCTTGAAATGTGAAAGTCACTCATGACCACACATAGCTCACCTAAATTATTTGGCAACTGCTGTGAATCATAATTTCTTTGATAAAATTGGAATCCATTCACAAAAAAAAATCTAGAAAGGTCAAAAATCATAGAATTTGTTATTGGCAGAGGATGAAATGGCAGTTGAGTAATTGCACAGCTTTTATCCAAGTATTCCAGTGTCTTCAGCTGATGAGGGCTGTCAGTCATTAATTGCTATTATTCTTAACAGTCCCTCTGAAGTCAGATGTTGTCTTTATCTTTTATAAGAATAGGAAAATTCCTGGTATTAGTAAATATACTCACCCTTTTCAGTCAATATAATTCCCACCAAGTACATTTTCATGTCAGGAATGTTTATTTGCCACAGTATGTTTTTCATACTTAGTCACGGTAGCATATGAGAGTCTGAAAGCTTGTGATTGTCAGAGGGTGTTGAGAACAAACCAAGCAGTAGCTTATACCAAGAACACACTTCTGTTCTTCTGAACAGGTCTTGTACATAGTTAAACAGGATGAAACATAATTTAACAGTCACATATTATCTCTTGTGTTTGAGATGGGCACAAACTGTATAGCTGGGGATTGAACCACTTTCAGATGCAGCCAGCATTCTTTGCTTAAGCCAAAATGTATTCTTACATAGCAGATATAAAATTGATATGTTTGATGCTCTGTTTTATTCAAGAGCAAGGTTTCAAAAGGAGACAGAATTCTGGGAGAGATATAGGAGTATTTTGGGGCATTTAGGACCACCAAGTTATGAGCAACTAGTCATACTGATAACTTCTTTAATGATACAGTATATTGTTTGATGGGGAAAAGAGTGGGTATTTTGCCAAATAGTTATAGATTATAATTAATAAAGTAAAATCATGCGCACTTAAAGGTAAGCAAAGTTATTTCTAGGACAAGCTGGAGAACATTATCTCTCTATTATACTCTCTGGTGGTTAATTTTGTTTTCTGGACATGTATCCTTTACAACAATAGTATATCCTGTCCCTGAAGTGCTTTCACTAGTTCAGAAAGGGCTAGTCCTGCACATTTTACAGACTCTATCAACCCTTATGTGACCTGCAGTGTTGTCTTAGTATCAGCTGGGATAAACTTAATTTTCTTCCAAGTAGCTGGTAGAGAGCTGTGTTTTGGATTCAGTGTGAGACTAACATTACTAACAAAGTGAAGTTTTAGATGTTGTTAAGCACTGTTTGCCCTAAGTTAAGGACTTTTCCATGTTCTCTCAGTGAGTGGGTGCACAAAAACTGGGAGGGAGCAAGGCCATGAGAACTGACCCAAACTGGTCAAAGGGACATTCTATACCATAGGGTATGTCATGCCCGGTGTATGAACAGGAAACAGTTGTCCAGGAGAGGCCATTTCAGCTCTGTGGGTCCTGCTGGGTGCAGTGGAGGAGCACAGGGTGAATGTGTCCTGCTGTGAATGGGGCACCCTTCAGCAGACCTAGCCTTGAAAGGCATGCAGTGAGCCACTGGCCTAGCTTTTGTCAGTGCATGGGACTCATTTTCACTACTTGCTGGCTAGCCCTGCACAGCCTTGCAGAGATCTTTCATGTTGGGTTTGGGGTTTTCTTCCCACATTTTCTCTAGGTGTCCATAGTATATTAGTGTGTTCCAGACAGCTCAAAACATTAAATATAACTCTTTTTAAAACATTATTTTTTAATCTTTAGCATTATGCATGAAAGAACAGGTGAATGTGGCTTAAGCAACAGTTGTTCTATCAGACAGAAAAAGCCGTGGGCTTTTACTGTAGGGGTGGTGGGACAGGTTTCCTAGAGAGGTTTTGAAGTCTCCATCCTCAGAGGAATCCAAACCCTGCTCATCACAGATCTAGGAAGCCTAAGGAGCAGGAGGCAGAACTAGACAACATGAAGAGGCTCCCTTCCAATCTCAACTATTCTGTGAAACAAAGAGCTCTTCAAAGAGTCTTTCTTTTTAAAGAGTTCTGTAATTATATGGCATAATAATATTTTTAATTCATAAATCCTATTTTCTTTGCATCCAGAAACACTTCTCTGAGAATAGCTGGCTGTATTGCTCAGCATTGTCTATAAGCCAATAATAGCTGCATCGACAGCAATCACAGAGTATTCTTTTGTAAAAGTTGTCAAAATAATAATGTACTACACATTAATGAGTGGATTACTTGCATATTAATGGTGTGCAAATTTTCTAGTCCTCATAGATAATTTGTACTAATTTGCAATAATGTGTTTTTCTAATTTAGTGATTTACATATTTTACTATTGAAATAGTCCTAAGGCTTCCTTTTCACATGTGCACTTTTGAAATGGGCAAAATGCAGATTCCTAGGCTGATTAAGATATTACTGTCAGAAAGAATTTAATGAATATAAAAACCAAAAGGCAAAGTGCTTTTACAGTAGTTCTGGAAATTTTTCAGCAAAACAATCCTAGACTGACCTGAATTACAGAGATTGTTTTTATTAATATGCAATGTCCTTCTCTAAGTGGAACAAAATGTCATGCTGATTAATAAATAACCTGCTCTGCCTAAGTCTAAATCAACTCATTTGAGATATGGGTAACTGCAGATTTACAAATACATTAATTTACTTCATGCTTTCACCAGTAAGAATTAACAATTTAGATAAAGGACACTGGGAAAAGCAACTTTTTTCTGGAAGACCATGGAGACCTTCTTAAAATGTCATCTAGTCTGGGTGTCTGGGTGGCAGAAGGAATTTACTTTTACTCTATGGTATAACTCTCAAGCTCAAACCTGATGAAAGCAGATGACTTCCTGTAAAATACAAAATTAAAATGACGTACCTTTCTGCATCACCAGCCCAGTGTAGTGGAATTGGTGCTGCTCTGACTTGCAGTTCAGCCTTAGTGATGTGATGTGATAGAGATCACCCAAGTGTAGCATTCCCATTGTACTCTGGTTTATTTCCAATACAGCTTATTTCTAATTGAAAGAGGAATTTGTGTACGGGGTTTTTTCAGCTCATATTTCTCAGGGATTTCTGAGTGCCAGAGGAATCCTGAAGTACCAGGTTAGCAAATCCTTTCACTGGAAGACACCAGGAGAATGATCTGGGGTGCAGTATCATGGTAATCAGAGGGCTGGAGCAGATCTATAAAGACAGGCTAAGACAGCTGGGAATGTCCTGCCTGGAGAAAGGAGGGTGCCAGGGAGATCTTAGGAGTGACTTCCAGTACCTAAAAGAGGCCCACAAGAAAGCTAGAGAGGGACTTTATACAAGGTGATGGAGTGAAAGGGCAAGGGGAAATGGCCTGAAACTGAGAGTAGGTTTAGATTAGATATGAAGAATAAATTCTTGACTATGAGGGTGGTGAGGCACTGGAAGAGGTTGCCCAGAAAGGATGTGGAAGCCCCATCTCTGGAAGCGTTCAAGGCTGGATGGAGCTCTATGAAATTTGGTTTAGTGACAGGTATCCCTGTTTATAGGATGTGGAAGACTGGAAATAGATTGTTTTTAAGGTCTCTTCCAGCCCAACTCATTCTATGATCTAAGATTATCAAAGACAGTTCTGGGTGGGAGTTTGAAAGTATCATCTGACATTTGCTGCTAGGATCAGCCTAAATATCCATGCCTGCTGTTTAAATTCATTACTCCTTGCTGTATATGCCATGAACATGAAAAGTAATCTACTCCTTCTCCTTGTCTGTTTGTATACAATGCACACTGTCCAAGATGCATTTCTCATGAGTGATGCAAAGACACAAAAAATCATGATTTCCACACATGCTTTTTCACAGAAATTTCTTTCCACAAAAATTTCAAAGACTTTACAAGAAAATCAATGTTTATTTCAAGCCTTCTAATACTTACTCAGTCCTACATTTGCTGGCCCCTTCTGCACAATAACAGGACAGATTTTTACTCCCCTTTATTTACATCTTTACATAAAGCAGCTTCAACCAGTCAAAACAGAGATGCAGAATAGGTCAGAATCCTGTCACAAATATCTTAACTTAAAAGTCCAACTCCACATTGCCAGATGACAGCTAGGTGCATCCCTCTGAGAAGGTCAAAGCCATGCCAAGCCAGGAAATGCAAGGGAGAGACTAACACACTTCTCCCAGAGACCCCATGGGAGATGAAAAGACCTTATTTGTGTACAGTGTAAGTAACTGTATATTTCTTCACAAGCATTAACATTTAAAAGTGAGACAGGCAGAACATTATTTTTCCATCAGACTCATACAAAACAGGGGCTGAGGGCTAACATTTGGGAAATGGCAAGGATCTCTGAGCAGGTGAACTGGTGAAGCCTGGCTTGCAGCAGCCTGTGCCTGCTTCCTGACAGTTCTGGATGTCTCAGAAGGCTTGGCCTTTCCCAAAACCCCTCCCTGTCCTAATGCTGATTCCAAAACTATCAGGAAATTAGATGCTGAGATTTTTAACCTAACAGATATTTATTCTACCACCTAATGTGGTTGGAAACAGCCCAGGAGGCTAATTGCCTTCAGTATTATACTTCTAGTGTCATTCTCAAAATAAATCTTATCTAAAATACCATATCAACAGTTAAAGGTAAGAACAGGCTAAAATAAATCTGGAGCTGCCCAGCGATGCCTGCCAAGCAGCAGCTGATTGTCTCACAAAATGTCACATCATTTTTTCTGGATCACTGTAGCAAGCACTTAATTACTCTCACAAGAAGGATGAAATTATTTTCAGGAGCCTAGAGATGTCAGTTTATGCTGAGGAACTCATACGGAAAAAGAGGAAAGGCTCAAATTTGTTTCGTTATTTATTCAGTTCCAGTTGTGAACACAGCTTAATTTCAGAAAGTAGCAGTGATTTTTCCTGTGACATTTTGTGTGATTTACTTTAGGAGTAAATAAATAATAAAACAGTTCTCACTGTTCTGTTGAATTCACTGTTTCCTTTGAGAATAATCAAGTTTAAAGCAAAAACAATGGGTCAGGCTTAGACCAAAATAGGATAAATTATTAGTTCTTGAACTGTGTAACAGTTTATTATGAGAGAAAGGCAGATTATAATATTTTAAAGTATTAATTTTCTTGCATTGCAGTGCTTCATTTTGTAAAAATTCTCTTTTCTTTTGATTACCAAACCTTCTTACGAGACAGTTGCCTCTGGGAAGAAAATCTCCTTTCAGGGCATCCTTGCTAATACTGTAGTTTGGTATCCCAGGTGAGCTTTGGCACTCACACCCTTTGTGACTTTTGGTACTTGGAACTCATGCTCAGATTTGCAGAGTTGCTCAGACTGTGCTGGAGAAGCTGCTGAGTTGCTCCTCTCTGACCCCTTGTCCTGTTTATTCATTTGCAAATTCTTGCTCCATTTGCTGATTTACATTACCCAGAATTCTGCATGGTAATGCACTGGACATCTATAACATTTTTATCTGAATATGAGCTCTAAATGACAGGGTTAAATGGTGTTTCTCAGTTTACATCCAGATCTTCTGAATGGTTTGGCATGGAATAGTTTTCCAGTCATAAGACTGACCAAGTGAGTCACAGCCCTTAAAAACCAAGGTCATTTCTTCCAACTAGCATAAACTAATGTTCACTGAAATGTTTGACTGTGAAAGATGGTTGCTATTTTGATGACAGACTAGTCTTTCTCGCTGCACTGCATTTATTCTGTTCATACAGACTCTGTGCAGATAAATGCATGTGCTTCATTTCAGTACAAGAATAGCATCTTATTGAATGATTTACCTCCTTAGTAAGAGATGATTCAAGGAAACTCCAAGGCTTTCTATTCACTTCCACAGGCATACTCACTTCTACATAACAGGGATAACCTGACCTCTTTAAAAGCATTATTGTTGGGTACCACTGGTGAATCAGTACACTGGGATAGATAACACCTGAAGTTTTCCTCTTCTCAAAATATGTTCACACCTTCTCCTCACTGCCATTCTTATCAAACCAGTTCCTTTTCCTCTCATCATCATTCATATGTCTTTTTAAGATGCTGGAGAAATACTCCTGGTCACCAGCTCAATCTAGTTTGCAGACTAACACAGAGTTTTCTCTTCATGCAGCACCAGCCTGCAACCTTCTTACTGATACTGCCCTTTAACCTCATACTCTTCAGCAGTCTCTCATTGCCTGCTCTTTATTCTTTTGTTCTTTTTTTCAAAGGAATTATAGTGTATTTCTCCTTTCATGTTCTCCACCACCAGTCCTATAAGTGAATTATATTTTCTCCCACCAGGCTTTTAACATGGCTGCATAATTTTCCAATTGATCTATATTTTATAAGGACCAAAACCTGATGAAAATTAATGGCAGAAATCACTGTGCCTTTCTCAGGAATCTTGTCAAGCTGGAATGTTACTGTGCAGCCACATTGTGAACCAGGCTTTCAGACTCACTTTGAACTACTCAAAGGCTCTGAAACCTCGATCTGTTCAGGAACACTGGTTGCAAATTGCCCCGTTAATCTTCCTGTCTGAATCAGCTCTGGAATGTAACCACAATGCTCTGTAAGACCTAAAAATTGCATTCCTGGCAGTTTTGATTCCTTCTTTAATTTAACTATATTTATTACCTTGCATACACGTGTGTTAAGGATCCTGTGTAATAATTAGGTTATGTGTGACCCAGAATATCAGAGATACTTCTGCAGGTCATAGTTGGTTAGGTAGGTACCTCTTGAGTGACAGTGATACTACAAAGATATTTTTACTTTTCCTATCATGAAAAAAAGAGAAATATTGTTACTCCAATTGATCATTTAATTTCCATACGGGCAGAGAAGAGAAGCCCTAATAGCACAAGGAGGAATAGTGCTTTGGCTCGAATCCTTAAATGTTGAGGCTCCCCATTCAAATTGTAGGTGCACAGTGACACCTTCTGGAAGCTTGTAATGAGCATCCCTGAAACGTTTCCTCCATCGTCTGGAAACTCCCAATTTTTGTATGTAGAACTGAATCTTCTTCAGATCAACATATTGACCAGAGATCTGCTGCAGGGTCTATCATGTCACTGGCACATACACTAACAGAATATAGTCATGATGGAAGAGATCTTTTATTTTAAATCAAGCCTGACCTGTAGGGATTTTCACTGATTCCGAATAACTCAAAGGTTTATGGGGCAAAATAGTAGAGGATAGAATTAGAGTTGTATGCTAAGCTCACGGTTTAAAACAAAATGTAGTTGGCATAAAATTTTTAATTATTTAATGTCATACATCAAGTGAGAGGATCAGAGAATATCGTAAAGATTCAACTGTGTGTCACATTGCAGTTTCTAATTAGATCTTCTCTGCCCAAGCCACCACCTTCCTGTGTAGTCTGTAAATCCGCCAAATACTCTGCATCACCAAGGATTTTGAGCACATGAGTTGGGCCACAGAGCACTGCCTGAAGGCTCACAAACCCCACAGAGCCTGCACCCATCAGAATGGGTCAGAATGGGGAGTTGAACCATCACTGAGCTGACTCTGATGCTCTGAAACCTGGCATTCGGTGCTATTACTGGAGAACATATCCTTATCTCTGATATTGAATTCCATCTCAAATGTTATTTCTCTTTTAAGTTTCCTCTGCCTTGGAAGCAATAAAGATGTGATATGTAGGAGTGGAAAAGAAACAGAGTTGTGAGTGGAGACAGCAGCGGCTTCCTGCAGCTTTGGAGCAGACACTGACTGATATAAATACTGAACCTAAGGGTTGTGTCAGAACACACATATGGGAATGGACAACCCTGAGAAAATACATCACCCTAGAAAATGACCTTACAGTGATGAAATAATTATCAAAGCACTAAGCAGAATCACCAACTGCAAAAAATTGTGCCTCCACTGAGATCTAAATCAAGCCTAACCACTTTGATAACGTTTCAAGCCCTAATGTAGTGCAATCACAGGTTTTAGCATCAGATCTTGAGGAAACCTAATCCTCCAGCAAAAGGCTAAGAAGACACCCTGTGACTGCGTGAATGACATGACAGTGGGACTTTGACACTTTGGCTTACACAACATAAATTCTACTGATTAATTAACACACTGCTATCAGTGTTGATGAAAAATGAAATACTAACAGGCATCCCTGCACATAGGACATCTTAGTTAATGCTCTGTGGGACCATGCTACTCTATGGTTGGTCTTACATGTTTGAAGACACCAGTTTATTCATCCTCCCATCAACACTGAATTATATTTCCTGCTTGAAATCAACCACTGATAGATCTAAAAATAAAAGTGGCTTATGCCTGTAAGAAAGTGATGTTGAAAAAATACAAATATATAAAAGGTCAGCAAAGCTACTTCCCATAATATCACTGGTATTATGTTCACTTCAAAATATGGCTATTGAAATGCATCTTTTATTTTATTTTTCTTTTTACATTTTTAGTTTTCATTAAGGGGCAAGGGAAAGCAAATACTTGAATACTGCTGATACATAAAGAAAATTGAAGTTCAGCTGAAGTCCCTGGAAACTCATTCTCCTTCTGAAAATATCTCCTTTCCCAGAAAAGCCTATCAGTCTTCAAAATGATTTGTAACAAGTGCACTTTAATGTCAATGAAAAAAAGTAAAAAATGGCTTCTTACTCTCTGTTTGAATTGCTCCCTAATTCACTATGAATCAGCTCCATTCAATGGTCTAGAAACTCTCTTTTTAACAATTTAAGGGAGCAGGAAACACTGAAATAGACTAGAACACAAAAGCTGCCATACAAATGTGTCCGACCTCTCCTTGGGCAGGGAGCAGAAGTTCAGGTATGAGAGCAGGAATCAGCCCTCACACCTTAAAGGCAAACAGGCCCCAAAAGAGCTGATACATGCATTATGTCACCCATTGACGTGTGACTGCAAGAATGTTGGAATACAATGTTATTAAAATACAGGTACATGTTCTGTATTATCTTTCTTATCACCTGTTCTGAACAACGAGAACAAACTAAAATGAAAAAAAGAAAAAGGTGCCATACAAGTTTTCAGCAAAAAATAAAATAAAATAAAATAAAGATAAACAATAACAGATTTCTTCATTTCCACAAAGGAAAAATTAGGAAAATGTGTTAATTGGACAAATTTGTAGAAAGAGGGAGGGTGGAGTCTAAGAAATATCCAAAGGGACAACATTAAATAGCAAAGGTACCCTCATATAAAACCATCCCTTTCTGATTTAGAATAAAAGAAAACTACTGCATGCTGAGTAGAATTTCCTCCTAAAAGTTTATCAAGAGCTTACAAGTCTAATGTGAAATATTCAAGAAAGTTAAGTAAAGGGTGGAGATGTGTTTTCTATTGCCTGCTATACTAATATTGAAACCAGATCTCCTGATTTGTTATTTACCTTGTGTGTTACAGAAAAAAGGTGTCACTATATGGGATAATTAAATACACAGCTCACATGTAAGCTCTCAATTTTCCGTAACTGATTTTTTGAAACAGAGATAAATACAAGGTTAAATGCTCCCATGCCTTGCTGGATTGACTTTTGGCTTTCTTTCTGTCCCAGTGAAAATGAATTAACCTGAACAAAGTAGAGCAGTGTAGGGACTGAGAGTGAGGTCACAGAGACACATGCAGAGCAAGCTACTCTGATGACTGAGGGAACTTGCTTTGCATTCCTTTAGAGAGAGAGAAAACAGATTCCAGTCTGTATCTCTCTACTCTCTACTCTAAACCCCATTTCATCAAAGTCCAAGCCCTTGTTTATGCAGTTCTGTCTCAAGCAGCTGGACATCAGCCTGCATCCATCACTCAGGGAGAGAGGAGAAGATGACTACATTAACAATTTTATGAGGACTTCATGCCTCCACACCATTCAGCTGTTTCAGGATGTGGTTGTGTATACATGCAGTGATGCAGAGGTCCCTGCCTGCAGAGAGAGACAGCATTGCCTACAAACCCCAATCACTGGAAGATAGTTAGCTTAGGTGGCTTTGTTTATCTAACACCATTTATGCTAGGGAACAAAAATACTGTATTTTTATACAATACTGCCCACCATCACTATGCGTCATGAATTTTGAAAAAAAAAAATAAAAATACACAGCCTTCTTTAATAAGGTGTTAGCTAGAACCATGAAGGGTTAGGGTTGGTAAGGACTTTAAAGATCATCTCATTCCAAACCCCCTGCCATGGACAGGAATAACAGATCATGACTCTCCTGAGACAAACGGAAAGGCTGATGGAGTAAGAACATAGCTTCTAAAGGGGTTACACTCTGCCAGCATTTTAAACCTGAATTTGATCAAGCATTCCTGCTAAGATTTAGGATGCCACCTGGGACTGTAGTGTAGAGAGGTCTTAGGGGAGTCACATTTACTCACCAGTCTGAGAAATTAATGCCTCTTCTGGTAGTGCTACCAAGAGCTGAATTCAAAGGCCAGTGGTGTTTACAGGTGTTTTGAGCTTGGTCTTAAGCCACATCAACAGCCACCCCAGTACACTTACTGAGACTTTGTTCCCTTTTCTCTGCCCAGAAGTGAGGCAGTGTAATTTAGTCCTACTTATCAAACCTATTATATCTCCATAGTTCCTGTCTGGGCCTTGGAGATTGTTGTTTGGCACAGAAATCAGTTCAACACCAGTTCTATGCTTTCTGCCACAACCAAAAGGGCAGAGATTTGCAGAAAGGCTCCTTGCCATGGGGCAGGAGGAATACTGGGTGGGGTTGTGGGGTGGGAATCAACCTTTCTATTTTTTCTGCTCTCCTGGGAACATTGTCCGGTTTCTGCCGTAGTTCACCTCTCCAAGCAGACCTAGGGGAACTCTCTGCTGCTAAGCAACAGAAAGCTCTCCTTCTGTGTAGGAATGGCAGCTTTCCCCGCTCATTTCAGCTCTAACAAGCACCTTCCCTGGCATCAATGGCACCACAGCCATGTTCTCCCACTGCTGTAGCAGTTTCTTTGGCCTTCAAGGGCAGCACCATCACTCTGGGAAGGTTTTCTTCACACTGTGTGGACTTCAGTTCCTCTCTGTCTCTTTGGTGTCTGGTTGTAGGCCAGAAAAAGGGACAATGTTTTGGGATGGGCTAAATCTTGATGAAAGAATGAAACCCCAAATACAAACAGTTAGAAATCATTGCTAGAGAAAAGGCAAGCAGCGGTAATTTTTGTCCATTCCTACTCATGGGCCCATGCTCCATTAAGGTGGCTCCATCTCTGCAGGACAATGGCACCCAGCAAGGAAGGGCAAGGTCATGATATCCTGACGGCCGCAGATCAGGGAGGGCCCGCCGAGCTACCCTGCCAGGGCGGGAGGCGGAGGGGCAGGCTCAGGACCCTGGACAGGTCCGGGAGGCAATGGCCCGGTTCCGCTCCCCGCCGCCGCTGCAGCTCCGTCCGTCGTCTGCGGCTGGCTTTTCGGGTGGGGATTTTTTGGGGGGTGCTCTTTGGGTGTAGGTTTTAAGTGGCCAAATTGGTCCCCGTGCTCCTCTGGTACTGTGGGCAGCCCCGAACCCCAATAGGCTCTGGCTGGGTACGAGAGCTGTCCTCCAGCCCTCACTTGAAGGACCGGTTTAGAAAAGTTAAAAAGACAAGAGTGTACATGGGTGCAAAAGGGGGAGCGAGGACAGCAGGGTGTGGGTTCACGGCTGTCACCTCTCCAACCCTCATCTTAGCACCGTGGGGTTCTGCTGGGTGTGCTGGCCTCCCGCCTGCCCCCTCGGTGATTCTCACTTTGTGTTTCTCTCTCTTTCTCTCTTTCTTCCCGCCCCGTCCCTCCGCTCCCACACCTCCCCCGCTCACTGCAGACTCCGAGGCCTGCCAGGCCCCTCGCCTCGCTGTCAGCTCTGCTCTCCAGCCCTTTCCTGCGGCCGGAGCTCCCTGCCCGCCGGCCTTGCCCGCGCTTCGTCTCGGCGCCCCGTCGAGACGTCCCGGAGCCCCGCTTCTGTCCCGCGGCCTTGGCGGCGCTGCTGGCCGGGAGCGGGGCTCCCGCCCGCTGCCCGCTCGCCGCCCTGCTGCGGGGCCGCTGGGCTGAGCCGCCGCCGGCCCCCGCCCCGGCCCCGCCGCCGCCCAGCCGCCTCCCCCCGGAGCGCCGGAGATGCCCGGCGTGCCACGGAGCCGCGCCGCCGCAGCCCCGCGCTGCCCCCGAGCCTCCCGGCGCCGTGAGTACCGCTCCTGGGGCCGCGTCCACCCCTTCCTTCTCCTTCTCCTCCTCCTCCTCCTCCTACTCCCCGCACCAGGGAAGCCGCTGTCCGCCCACGTGCCCTCAGCCGGCACCGGCGTGGGAGTCTCGGGGGCGCAGGGCGAGCTCCAGCGGCAAAGCCCCCGGGCTCCACAGGGAAGCCCGCTGGTCCCATCTGCCATCCCCAGCGCCCCCGGGTCCGCTGGCTCCGGCAAGGAGGCTCCTGCGGCCGCCCCGCTCCGCACCCGGTGCGCGGGCGGGAAGGGAACAGCCCCGACGGCAGCCGGGTGCCGAGCTCCGGGATCCGGGAACGCGTAGGGCGTTCACGCACCGGATCAGTCTTGGTTTCACGGGAAGACAGTGTCGGTCTGCCCGGGAACGGCAGAGGTACTAGCAAGCCGCAGTCGTCCTATTAACCCTTGTCCCGGCAGACGGCTGCCCGGGGGGTGGAGGCGGCGGATCGTTATCGGTGAGAGAATCCCCTAAACGTGGCGATGTTCCTAAGGGTGCCTCTGAGGAGCGGGGTGAGCGCCCAGCCTGGCGGCCCCCGGCACACGCCTCGCACGGAGCCGCGCTGCGCGGCTGCCGCAGCCGTGTCACACCTGCCCCGCTGAACGGGAGAGCGAGCCCGGGAGAGCCCGGCGGCGGCGAGCCCTGCCGGGAGGCGGCTAGGAGAGGGAAGACGTGTATCCTAACACGCAGTTACTTAAAATGCGAGCACGTTCCAGCTCCGGGTTGAGAAGCCCGGCGCTCTTGTTTGGCATCTGTGAACACTGAAGCACCAGCACCGAGCCCCACGGCGGCACCGCCGCCTCTCCAAGCCCTTCCCACTCCCTCCCATCAGCGCGCACACACACACACACACAGACACACACACACACACAGACACACACACAGACACACACACACACACACTCTCCACTCACACGCTCTCACGCCGGTCTCTCCGGCATTTCTCCCTGCGGCGCCTGTCCCATGGCTCCCCCCGCGCCCTGCCCAGTCCGCCGCCGCGGTGCGGACGCTGCTGCGTTTAATCCCTTTGCACACCGGCCCTGAGCCGTAGCAGCCCCCCTGTGTTCGCCTGGCCAGGGGCTACCCGGCGCCAGCCCACTCCGTCGGGCCGTGCCGGGGCGGGGAGCGCAGGCTGCCGGCCTCGCTCCCTCCGGCTCCAGCCACGGCGAGCGAACCCACCCGCGGCCGCACCGTGAGACGAGCCCGCGGGGGCCGGGCGCATGCGTGGGGCTGGCGAGCCGCCGCTCCCGGTCGCCCAGCCCGCCGGGACCGGAGGGGAAGCGTGCGAGGACGCCCGGCCGGGCTCCGCCGCCGACACCGTAAGTAGCGCTCGGTCCCGCTCGGCGGCAGCCGGACGCCGCATCCCGCGCTCCGGGAGGGCTCGTCGCCGGCAGCCGCGACCCCCGTGCCGCAGCTGGAGCCGCCGAGGGTGCAGCGGGACGGGACGGGACGGGACGGGACGGGACGGGCTGCGCCGCCGGCGGTGGTCCCCGCAGCCGGGGCTGGACAGAACCTCCCCGGGAAGAACCACCGGGACTCGGAGCGAAAGGCGTTTCCCCCGCTCTCCCGGAGAGTCTGGAGCTGCAAGCCGAGAGCTCCCGGAGCTCGGGTTCTCACCTCCACGTCCCTCCCCAGGGGCTCCCCGCGCAGATCCAGGGTAGCACCTTGCTGGCCTCTGCTCCGTGAGCGGGGTCAGGATCCCGCCCTGGGAAGGGGTCGCACCCCTGGCCGCGCCACCTCCCTGGCCCCAGAGCAGGTAACGCCTCGGCTCGGACCCGCCAGGCGCTCAGGGACCCTTCTGCCTCGTCTCACGAGTGCGGCCGAAGATGAGTGTCACCCGTGCCCCCGCCCCACCGCGAAGGGGATCCCGCGGTGCGTGTGCTCTCGGAGCCCGGGGCTCCCCTGCCAAGTCAGAGAGATAAGCAGCAACAGGCGAATTCTTCCATAGAGAGTCTTCCAGTACCAGCCTGCCTCATCAAGCATCCTTAGAGAAAAGAAAGCTCTTCCTGAGCTCTGACATTAGGTAATGTCAGTCGGTAGAAAAAGCAGGTAAAAAATTGGACACAAATACAGAAAGTTAGATAGGATTATCCTTGTACACTCCAGTAAAAACCTACAGTAATTTAATAGCGGTGTAATTTACTTGATGCAACCGTTCCATTATTTCATTTTTGCTGTTGAAAAATGTAAAATGAAAACTTCTCCTATGGCACTTGTCGCTATGACATAATGGCAAAGAGTCTCCTCGTACCTCTGTTGCACAAACAGAATGTCACCATCGAATCCAGTGCTCTGCAGAGCCGTGGGCTGTGGAGGCAGCTACATGAGTGCTGTATTACAGGGCCAGAAGCAGTACACACCAGTTCGACCAAACAGAACACCAGAATCATCATCCACTAGGAGATTCCTAGTTGTGGTTCCTAAAATTAGGAACGTCATATTGAAATTAGGAGTGTCTCTCTAAACTCAGAGCCAACTGAATGTAAAACTAGCACTATGTTTTATAAAATGTTCAAAGGTGAGAGAACAGTTAATTTCCCCTTTAATTTTTTATCTACTCCTCACATCTATACTTACTTTGATATCTTTACTCTGGGTCCCAAATACTTAATAATGGAAGCATCACCTAAGCTGTTATACAACTCTATACCCCTTGTTTGGAACACTGAACATATTTCAGAGAGAGTAGTGATGTCTGAGCTTGAAGTAGCAGGAAGGAGTTTTCAGGTTGTGGGTGCCTGTGTCACTTGGAGCTCAGGTCAAATGTTGATGAACTTGAAGCATATAAGCTACTATCAGTACTCAGTCACCCACAGAAACTCGTTCCATATTTTTGTCACTAAGAAAAGTGACAAAGGAGACAGCCAATCTTGGAAATACTCCGGAGATCTCCTGGCACTCAGAAGTAAGAGGATTCTTAGCTGGAGGTTCATTACTCCTCACTTGCTGTTTCCAAAACTTGCCAAAGCCAGGTGAAGCAAAGAAGCTCAGAAAGTGTCATGGCCAAAGTGAATGTGTGCTAAGCCGAATTCTGACCTTCCTTCAGCATTAACTTCAGTTCGGTACTCCTCCTCCTGTCTGACGCTGCCGGCTGGCACTACAGCCGAGCTCACCAGGCAGAGGGTTGCTATCACAGTGCCTGCCCTGCAGAGCAGCCAGATGCCAGCGTAGTACAATCCGAAGTGAATCGCGACAATCGGAATCAATAGGAAACAGTGTGTGAATCACCGCTTAATGAACTCCGGGGTGAGTCATCCCGATTCAAACCAGCTTTCAGACCAGTACAATGTCAGTCAGCTTCTCACACAGTTCAATGTGAGTCAGATCTCAGCACCGAGTACAATGTGAAATGAGTCACTGACTAATACAGCGCCATGTGCCTCCAGTACCCAGTGCGAGTTGTCAGAGCTTCTGTGTGATATGAGTCACTTCATAGTACAGTAAAACGGGCTTTTTGGAGGCCATTCATAATTAAGCACAATGCAACCAAGCTCTCAGGAGGAGATAATGGGAGTGAGCAGAGTAAACTGCTACAGGCACCAGTTTCACTGCACAGTAGAGGGGTTTGTAAAACCTTAGGATGAATGGGTTTTTTAAATGTTATTGTTTCTTACAACAAGTTGCATAAAAGTAACTAGAAGCCATTACTTTCTCTGACATCAGAGCCAGCAAAAGCAGGGTTGAAGCAGTGGTAAAAATCCCAGCACTGGAGAAGCCTGTGGGGTTTTATGTTGGTTTTTCTTCCAAGAGAGCTGTTCAGTCAGTGTGACTGACATACATCCACTGAGGCCGACCCCAGATGCCACAGAAGTCGAGGCAAGGGATTCTGACAGTTTGTGCTGTGCAGAGGAGAAGATCCTGACACTGATTTAACTTAATTGCAGTTTGCAGTGACCTAGTTTGTGAAGGACTCAGCATGGGATAAAGTTATATCCATACTTACATTCATACTGCTCCACTGTCCCAGCATCCACATTATCAGCTGGACAGAAACAACAGGTTGCTTTTGTTGCTTTTTCTATGCAACTGGTAAGGAATTCTTTCATGTCTTTCCCTTATTACAGGAGAAATAATGACAGTGACCCTGTTAATTACATGTTGAGTAACATTTTCAATGAAGTCTCATGATAAAATCAAAACTAAAGAAATTCTTTATCCAGAGGAGATGTAAGCCATCTCTCTAAAAAACAAACAAACAAACAAACAACCCAAACAAAAAAAAAAAAATCCACACAAAAATCCCATTGAAGGCCCAAGTAATTAGGTTTCTAACAGGAAAGCCAGATTTTACTCAGAGAAAGACTTAAGTGCAGGAAGGTTTTGGAGAGAATGGCCTCATGTGGTGGCCAGCTGGGCAGAACTGAATACCAAAGAAAAAAGAGCAGAAGACATCTAAGGCATTGGTAGAAAAATACCTGTTACCAGTGACATGATCAAGGCACCATTACCTGTTACTATGTGGGTGTGACACCCTTTCAGCCATCCCTTTGGAAATGTAACACAATGCTTTCAGCTGGGTAGATGAACAGCTCCTCTGAGCTGCTGCTTCTCTGGAAAAATAAAGTAAAACAAGCAAAGGTGCTCAGTTTCTGGACATTTGACATGAAAGAGTCCCAGAGCTGTTACAGGATAACACTTTCACTTGCAGCTTTATCCACTGAAGCCTTTAGCAGACTTAGGCACAGCAGTGAAACAAAAAGTTGGTTTATTCCATGTGCTGCCAGTCTCCTTTCTGCTAACCTCTGTCTTGTCACAAACTCTCAAACATCTCAGCCACCCCACTACAATATGCAAAATCTGCAATAATACAAGATAACTTTTGAGGAGCTCTTGCTCTTAACCTACTAAAGTGGGCAATCTGATAACTGTGCCTAAAGCATGTGCATATGTGTGGGCGAGTTCATTAACATATATTAGAATTCTTCTCTGTCTAAAATAGCACACTGCTTGATGCAGAAAGCCTGCTTGTCACATTTGTCAATGAAAAGGAAGAAACACGAGCATCAAGTTTCCTGTTCATATTTCAGTTGACAGTGAACTGCCACAGGCTTCAGTGGGAGTTTGTTGCAGCCCCAAATATATCTGAATTGTTAAAATATAGATTTAGAGATTTATTTGGAACTTGACCCCAGTTGCAAGCCTCTTATGACATTAGTAGATAAGAACAGAATCTCTTCCAACTCACTGGTTATCGTTACTGGGAGGATCCAAAGTCAAAGCAACAACTGTGAGAGTTACATAACCTCACCTAAAGCTTGCTGACACCAAAAAGTGGCTTTCATTGCTTTAGTGGAGTTTGGGTCAGGCCTGAAGTATTTACTGAAAAATAGCTGGACTATATGATCCACATCTGTGTCCTCACCCCAAGTGGCTGTCAGCTAGTGTTCCAGCAGAAGGCTTCCCAGGCTGTGGAGTTACTGGGAAAGCTTTGTGCTGTGGCCATGCAAATCAGCCTCAAGGACAAGTTAAAGGCTTGCACACCTGCCTGATTGTAATGTGTACAAGGAGGAAATATTAAGTCTCAGTAATTAAGTTTAGGTAATAGAATCTTTGCACTTAGAGCTAAAAAAATGTCATTGTGTTTTAGTATAAAGTGGGGATAAAAGTACAAAGTTTTAGCTACAATCTTCTGTGTATTCCTGGGTTTGGGGCTTTTTTTAAATTTGGTTAAGGTTTTGTTTTATTTTTTAAATTTACATTTGTGGCTTAGATTTTAAATATTCCTCCTTGGAGAATGCTATTTTCTTAGTAGCCCACCTTTCTGCTGAGAAATTAGCAAATACTATAAATGTTACAACTAAGCCAAATATCACCTGAGGTGTTTTTAACCAGGGAAATAATTTTCACTCCTGACCTTTACACTCCTTCATGTTTATAAGGTTACATGGAGAAATGCTTCATAATCTGAATGTCAGATAAGTATGCTTTGGAGTGGAAAAGATATGACAGACATTCGTTTTTCACCACCTCAACATTACTCTTAAGGCATACAGTGATTTTGCCACTATTGTCAAAAGTAGCATCTCAGATGTTTGCTTAAATCCTTGGACTTTTTAAAAATTACTTATTAGCATGCAATAATATGAGCACATACTTTTTATATTATTTTATATGAGACAGATAGATAGATAGATAGATAGATAGATAGATAGACAGATAGATGCTATCTAGTGGGATAAGAAGCAAGAAGAAGAATTAATGCCATTAATTTTCCTCTATTTTTGTTTCATTGCTCTTTAGGGACAATTTTATAATGGACTGTTGTTATTGTTACACAGAGAAGGACATCTCTTTCCTTGGGAGATGCAGAAACTCTGCACCTAGGCATCTGCAGAGATGTTACATTAGACTGACTTGAAATAATGGACCAACTGGAGACAAGCTCAAACCCAGTTCTCATTTAAGTATTTGACCAATTGTCGCTCTCCATGTGGAATTTGAATGGTTCTATGGATTCTTCCAGGCATGACCCACTGTGCCTAGACAAGTTCCTTTATGTTCCAATGTGCTGATCAATATCCTGCATGAAGAATATCCAGAATCTCCCAAAATCAACCCAATTCTGCACAGACTGCAGGTCTGAGGAGACTTCTAAGTGGCCAGTCACTGGTCCATAGTCACAAGAAACTTCCTGCAGATGCAAAAATGATCATGCAGGACAGACTCATGTGCACAATTTAGGGAGGTAGAAGATGATTTGTAGCTCCAGACAATCACCAGGAATGGATCATGTGCACACTGGAGCGGTCCCAAGGCACATGAGACAGCTGTGTGTAGGATCTGAGCAGTAATGCAGGTCCCAGAGCCTCACGTGCTCAAGCCAACACCACCACTATGAGGACCTGTGCAACAGAACACCCTCTTTCCATTTAGACACTGACTGTCCCATTCAAGGATTTGATTCCTCACAGTGACTCAATATTAGCAAAATTAGACCCTACTGATTATTCGTGTTATACCCAGAAACTGGCTAAAACCATATCCAGTCTAAGCAGAGCATGAGATGGTATGGGTTGAAGTCCTTTGGTTAAAAGTATCTTACATCACCCCATCACTAACCTGAAAGTATTTTTGAATTCCTCAGAAAACATGTACAGGATAACAGTCCATCTCCAGTTTTCTAATCCTCAGTGTTTTCTTCTCTAACCCATTTTCAAACAAGGCACATTGCTGCTCCAGATGGTGGGGACAGAGAAGGCAGACTCCAGTTCTTAAAGTGCAGAGAACATCCAGTACAGAGGGTTCTCATACAATTTTTTCATTCCCATAGCACCTTCAGAGAGGTCTGGAAATCTGATGTCCCAAATTAACAACTGTAAAATTACATGGCTAGAAGACCCTTTCACTACAAGATCTAGAAATACCCTCTCCTTTTTGCCCTGAAGGATCCTGAAGGCAACATAATAACCATCTCAATTCCCAGAGATCCACAAACCAATCAAGCAATTGCTTAAATTGTTGCCAATGTGGGCTGTACTATAAAGGAGCAAGGAATTTTGTGAATCCCTGCAAATAGCGTTCACTGGAGTAATTGATAAATCTACTACCCATTCCTGCACACAGCATAGCTCAAACCCAGCAACTGCCTGGCAAGGCTCACTACACAGCCCTGGTGGCTGCAGCAAGAAGCAGCAAAGTGTGAGGGAAAACTTCCATGTCCTACAGTGAAATTCTGGATATATTAGAAGCAGCCAAAAGACACATACATACATAAGACAAGGCACTTGTGAAGTCAGGTAAACAGTGCTGAGATAGATCACTTATTGCTTGTTCTGTGAACCTGACCAGCCTGACATGGTTTTGTCCTACAGGACTTCACACCATGTGCACCAAAGGAGCTTCTACAACCCTGTAATAACCTGCATCACTGCTCAGCTCTCTACCTTGCCATCCTGTAACACGGACCCTGGATTGTATCTAGCCCAGGCTAACTCATTATTAATTTGAAGCAGAGATATGAATGTGTGAACATAAAATATCTCAGAATTAGGGTATACAAACAGCACAAGGCTGAATCCAAGTTGCATTTTTCTAACCAATAATAATTGTTGTGTACTGTCCAAAGCAGCCTGAAATGTTGTTAGATATATGGTCCTTCTAAAAATGTTTTATATGCTATCCCTCTCTAATTGAAATGTGAAAATGCTCCATTTAAAAAAAATATAGGTAGCTGGAAGAAAATTAATACTTATTCATTCCATTCATGTGAATCTGAAGCTGACAGAAATAAATCTGATTCTATAAATGCATTCTACACTTCTGTTAAGATTCCACATTTTGAAGCAAGAAAGGTTGGGGAGGGGGAGTTGGAAACTATGTTCTTTTTCTCATTTTCTATTCCTGGTCATTTAGGCATTGCTTGTCAGACTGGGCCTTCAGAGTTTCAAAATGGGTTATAGTTTCTACATATATTGTTGTTCTTGTATTTTATTCCACCTGCTACACAGGTGCATCTTCTGCTACCATGTCATGCATTTTTCTCTTGGGAGAGTGGGTGGTTCTCACAAATACAAAAAAACTATAAAGCTCTACAAGACAGAAATAAATTCAAAATTAAAAAAAAAACCCACAGTAGCCAAAGTGCAGCAAAATGTAATGCTGCACTCTGCTAAAAAAACATTCTTTCTTCTCCTGACACTTCTGTTGAGTCCATGACACAATCTGTACATTCCCCAAGTTAAAACAATAGCATTTTCTAAACCTGGATGAACATTTTAGAAAGGAAAACAACTTTTAACCCTCAAGTATTTATCTCATTAGATTCAAGTCTGATATTACAGATTTTAAAAAAAGAACTCAAAATTGTTAGCAGTTAATTTTAATTCTCCTACAATTGTCATGGCCTCAAAAAAAGGTTTAGCAACCTCAAACAAACCTACACACAAAGGGATCTCATGACACAGGAGGATGACTAGCTATGTATTCAAAAATCAAATACAAATAAAATGAAGAAACTCATCTTTGTACAAGTTAGCATTTCATCTCTCAAAGACATCTGTCACTTATGTATGGCAGAACTTTTAGCATAACAAGGAGAGCACTATTAAGTGCTGCAGAGCAAATGTAAAGCTCAGAGATAGGTCAGAAATGAACAGGGACTTCAAGGGGACATATCATTTCATCAACTTATCTGCACAATCTGCAAAATGCAGTCTCCAAAAAGGCTTCCTACAACTAGGCAAAAAAACCAACCAGTGCATCCAGCAAAAATTGTTTCATGCTCTCTACAGGTGGGGGGAGTTCAGTGAAAACCATGTAATTCTTACCATCTAGTTTTGTGTTTCCTCCTTATCTTCACAGAAGCACAGAGAAAAATGTTTTCAAAAACTGTGGCAGTCAGACCTTCCATGGAGAAATGAGCATTGGCCCTTCCCCCTTCGCTACAAAGGGAACCAGCAGGTTTGAGACAAAAGGCCAGATTTTCAGGAGAGCTCAGGTGTCTTACTCAAGCATCATGAAGCCTGTGCACTGGCTAATCTGGTGAAAGGAAAAAAAAAAAAAAAAAAAGGAAAAAAACGAGGCCCTAGCTGCTGCTATTCTGTTTATTCTGCTATTTTCTTTAGGATGGCCTTGAAGTCAAAACCTCAGGAAATCCTTTTCAACTCCTAGTTTTATATACCTCAGTGCCAAGAGCTCTAGCTCTCCAAGACCCCTCACTTGTACCTTTTGCTCTCTGCATCACCACTCCCTTCTCATTGTATTCCCACACTGTGAAGAATTCATTAGCCCTTTGCCTTCCATCACAGCACTTAAATGAGTGACTCTTCCAAAGGATTCAACACCTAAGAACTTCCATGGGGGAAAAACAGTGATTTAGCTTTTCAGTTCCTTTGAGGCTGTGGACTTCAGCACTTCTGGGTAAGAATTTTAAAGCAAACAAAAAAAGAAAAAACAAGAGAGATGTTTCTTACTTCTCCCTTCTTTTGTTGCTTGCAGCCCATGGGATCAGAGAGGACGGAGATACGCAAACGGCAGATGGCTACGACCCCAGAGACCCCAGGTGCTGCACAGGCTCAGCTCAGCACAGGAAATCGAGGGTCCAATGCCTGCTGCTTTTGTTGGTGCTGTTGCTGCAGCTGCTCATGGTAACCCCTCTCATTCAAGCCTCTAGGGAACAGAATAGCAGGGAAGGAACACATAGCTCCTTCATAGGACAACATAAGCTACAGAAAACACTTGTATAATTCTGCAAATCTGAGACACAAAGTGATAACTGTGCTCTACTACTAGACACAACCTTCCACACCAGTGTACTTGGTCTTTACCCTGCCATTGAAATAATAGATTTTAAAAGAAATATCTGTACAGTATCTCTATTGCTTTTTTTTGTCAATACCTGTGTAATGTCTATTTTATGCTGGACAGGGTCTCCTCAGCACTGAGCTTCACAAAGGCCCACCAAAAAAACTGAAAGCAATAGCAGAATATGTCACAACTTTAGATTTAGATTTTGGCCTTGACAAGCAGCACTGAAGATGTTAAATGGAGTTAGGAGAAGGTAAAAAAGGATTTGTAGGTCAGGAAATGAATAACCAGGTGCCCAGCACTCTTCTTTTCCCCTGAAGGTAACTGGATCTGTTGTCATTAATTAGTACTGCCAACTGATGGCACCTGCAACTTGTATGAAGAAAATCATGGGACCAGAAACTTTAAACATGGCACATATTTACTGAAATGATGAGGAGCTATGCAGAAAAAATGCAGAAAAACTCCCATTACAAAAGTCCCACTCCTGTTAAGGAAGATTTCTCAATCAAAGCAAAAGAGAGGGAATCACTTGATTCCTTAAATTAACAATGTGTTCACCTTCATTTTTGTACCAGCTCCTCCAGATCCACATGATTTAATTCTCAATTTAAAAAGTAAATTTACTCAAAAGCCCTGTATCTGTTTAGGGCAAAGCATTACTTAATGGGTGAGAATAGAACTTGCATTCATACAAGCCACAGAGTTCAGCCAAAACACTGACAGCAAGTGGAATGCTTCTTAGAAATTCATTATCCACCACATAAATACTTCAGAGCAAGCAAAGCTGGCACTGAGGTGATGGGAAGTGGTCATAAATAACCTTATAGCTTGGGCTAGGAATCTACTCCACTAATGTTGTTTTCCAATAGCACCTTGTGGCAAATGCTTTGGAGAACACCATTAGAAGGCAAAGGAAGAGAAGACTTATCATTTCCTTGCTATTGGTACTCAGCTCATCAGAAGCCAAGACACACAAAATTCTGCCCTCCCTAATGCAAATAGTGAATATTTTGCAAGAACAAAATGCTGCTTGGAGGTTTGGGGTTTTTTGTGAAAAGCCAAGAACTCTGCCTCTGACCCTACCAAGCTTTTCAGCAGGTGCTTAGAGGTAAACTAAGGTAGAATTTAGAGAGACATTAACATTCTTCCTGTACAAGATCCGTTTGCTACCTATTGCATCGATGTTAAAACACCCCACAAAATTCCAATGCCATTTCAACAGCTGTCCAGTGCAACTGCAAGTGGTTCAGTTCAGAGCTGCGTTACACAAAAATGGTTTTCCATTAAGGGGAAAAATAAGATATTTTTATCTACTAAGTCACAGTATATAAAATTTGCATTTTACCTTTTAAATTGTTGATAAAGTGGTTTTGGGGGTTTTTGGGCATTTTTTTTGTGATTTTACTTGGTATTTTCCTGGATGCTCCTTTTCTGTGCATCTCACTATTCAAACAATTCAAAGAAAGCAATTTACTCAATAGGGTTTGTGAAAGTACCCAAATTTCATGATGCTTAAAATTCCTATTTGCATTTCAGAATCATCTGGGAAACCAATACAGGCTCAGAAACAGAGCAGCTTGTTTCAGCTTTAAAATAATTTCAGATTTTTTTTTTTTTTTAACAATTGTTTTCTAGTAGCAAGAAATGCAAAACAAACTGTAATTAAGCTATTTATATTCCCCATTCATAGACCATTTCCTCAAAATAGCCTAAGCTCTTGGAACAGAAAAATTATGAATAGGAATAAAAATAACAGTCTCCATGAGTCATGCAGCTGAGCTGCTGAACATCCAATATTCAGCATATTCTTAATAGTAGATTTAGAATGAACTGAAATGAGTCTCTCAGCTGGATGCTCAGAGCCTGTGTTCATTCCTGGAGTCAAACCCAAGCCTCCAGCCTATTACTCTTCCAGATCCCAAGAGGATACAGTATTGCACTGGTCTCTTTATTTTTACTTGTACATTTCTAGGGAAAGAGCCTGCCTGTAAGTAATTTTCTGAAGCATGGCATGTTTTCTTAGGAACACTTTTGTCATTTCTTTGGTCTTTCTCCTTTCCTATGACAACTGTAATCCTTGCTATTGGACCTGTTGGTTGCCCTCAATCCAAAATAGCTCTGACAAGAGTATCACTTCCTGTCTGTGTGTGAGGAATACATATCACTTCACACATTAAAAAAAGGCCAGAACCACTGGTAAAAAGGGTAGTAAAAGCTTGAGACCCATATAGCCTAAGAGAATAAAGAACTAGCATTATTACTTACTTTTTTATCTTTTTTTTCCTGAAAAGGCAAGTTGAAATAATTCACTAGTTTGACCATATGGTTCAGATGTTGCTGAAAAATAAGTGGTTTTTTTTTTGTCTACTCCCCATCTTAGCGATACAAAAGCTTTTTTATGTCTTCAACATATGGACTGCCATGGCAAAGAAAAAAGCAGGTCTCTGCAGACTATGGGCTACAGTAGACAAAGATGGAGAATTAGATGCCCAGTAAATAATAAGGCACAAATAAGACTTGACCAAAAGTTTGGAAGGCAAAAGAGGCAGAAAAATCCACTGGTTTAACAAAAAACCTTCCTAGAGATAAATTAAATTCTTAGTGATTAAGGCAGCAAAACTCAGAACATTAGCATGAAAGAAAGGTGAGATACAAATGAAGAAATTAAGTTGGATATTTCCTTAGAAGTTATAGTGTCTGTATTGCCTTGTTTCAGCTGGAGGGCCTGTTTCATATAAGTAACAGATTATTCACTGCAACCTTTTCTTCTTTACATATTTTAAGCAGCTTTACAGATTATATGACTGCATGCATATATGCATGTGCATTTCACACTAAGCTACCACAGCCAGGATGAACTGGAATGTAGTACAGTACTCTCTAAAATAATATTCATATTTTCAAATCCAGTTTCAAATGAAAATGAACCATCTACGACTACAAAAGAGATTTTAAAAAACTAGAACTATCTTAATATTTTATGAAAGAAGCAGGAGTTGACAGCAACCCTTCCATGGGACATCAAAACCTGTCAGTGATCACTAGTGATTGCAGAAAACTTTGTTTTTGTAATGCCACAAATAAGTGTTTCCACTCAGACATTCTCAAAATATTATTCAGCAATGATAGGTCTGCTCTTTGTGCTCCAGACCTCACATTTTGATGCATGTATTAGCAATTTTGTAAGATGCAATCAATCACTGCACAATCTGGCTGTATCTACATCTGAACTCTGAAAGATGCTTACCCTTCCAACATCACATACAGAAAGAAGTCTTTAGCTCACTTAAATCTTGTGTCCTGCTTCTGAACTCTGGCTTCCCTATAACATGGTATCACCACTCCAAACCAGAGTCTTGGTCCTCATCACAGCCAAGGAGGAAGAAAATGGAAATAAGCAAATCTAAAGACATCGACCTTGAAATCAAACTCACATAAAACCAGTGCATCAGGTCCAGCTTAAGTAAAAGCATTGCACTGAGCATACACAGAAAAACACACAAAAATCAATGGAGAATAGATTTGGTGTATGACAAAGGGCATGCATGTATACATATATATCCCATATACATATGTATATACACTTGTATATATATATGTATGTGTATATATATATATATATAATTGGACCTGACAATCCTTATGGGTCCCTTCAAGTTGAAATATTTTATGAAACTTTCCTCCTTTAAAAAATCTTTATTGTAGAATATTAAACAGCATTCAGCTACACTCCAAGTTTATACAGTTGCAAAATTAAGGTAAGAATGTAACTATGGGTAATGCCCCAATCATTAGTTTCTGTCCTTCTAGAATTACATTTTTTTTAGTATACAAGGAAAAGTATCTGGTGTATGTTCAGCCTTTTTCTCTATAAAGTTCACTAAAACTTTGTTTGCTGCTTTGCAGTCTTACTGTTAGAAATCAAGAAGAAGAGAGAGCAAGGAGAACATCTCATGAACTCCAAGCAGAGGGTATTCCAAACTGTGAGGAAAGGTATGGTCTTTATTAAGTGTTCTGTCAAGCTAAACCCAACAAACCGTACTAAGTAATTGCAATAATTTACATGAAATATGAAAAGAACTATTATCTACTTGTCATTTACACTCAATTTGCAAATCATCTGGTTTTTACCTTCTAATGAACCAAAGGTCTGATCTATAATATTTTACATTATTTATATGCAGCACATCCCCACTCTCACGACAAATTAAAACCAGCATTTTAAACTGTCTTCCTTTTTCCTGGAATAATTTAAAAATACATCCTGCTTCCACCCAGCAAGTATGCAGTGAGCTTAACCAGCAGTGCTCAGCCTTACAAAAACAATAAAGCAGAGCTTAGATCCTCCCAAGTCAGGCAACAGTTTCTTCAGAAATGCTCAAACAGGTAAAAGCACCTGCAAAATGATAACATACAGTGGGTACCTTTTGGAGTGTTTAAATCATTGCTTTTTTATATGTATTTTCATTCAATTTTTAACCACAATTTAACAAGGAATATTAGGGATAGGAAAAATATCTAGCTGTTGCACAGGTACTTCTTTGTTGCAATTACTCTGAGCAGTAATCTGCAATTTCTGCATCAAAGCATAGGCAATCACCTGCATCAGAGCTTTTGACAGCCACACTTTCAAAAAAACATCTCATAAATGTGTTTACAAGAGTTTGCACTTGGGTTGTTCCAGTGAGGAATCAGAACCCCATGAACTTAACAATTTTGTTCTATTGTGATGGCAGATGCCTCCTGCCAGTTGCAAACAGCTTGAGTAACAACCATTCATTTCTCTCTTCTTTTGCTCTTCTTCCTCCTTAAGCCCTGCTCCCACTCTCGAAGAAGTAAATGCCTGGGCTCAATCATTTGACAAGTTGATGCTTACTCCAGCTGGCAGAAATGCTTTTCGTGAATTTCTAAGAACAGAATTCAGCGAGGAAAACATGCTTTTCTGGATGGCCTGCGAGGAACTAAAACAAGAATCCAACAAAAGTGTCATTGAAGAAAAAGCAAGACTAATTTATGAAGATTATATCTCTATCCTTTCTCCAAAAGAGGTATATTGCTTTCCCTAATACATTCTTTGATGTTTCTTTGCAAAGTTAGTTCTAATGTGTTTAAAGCTATAGCAACACTAACGGAGAAGTTCCTCTCCCTGACCACCATTCCACTGCCATCAAGTAGATATTTAGGGGAAGAAGGCACCCATCGTTGAGGTGAGATGGTCAAAACTACTTTCCTCACTTTGTAAGGAAGCTCTTCCTATGCTACACTTGCTGATGTGGAATATTTAGTCTGAGGCACAAATATATGGCTGATCATGTTATCCTTGCGCAACTCAAATTTTAGTTGTTGGACAAATCAGTTCCTTTTTTTGTTACACTCAGAAGGGGGTGTATGTGTCTCTCCAGAAGCACAGTAACCACAAATAAAGTGTTATTTTTAAAGCATGAATTTCTCAAAGAGCAGCTGACAATATATGGCATAGAATAAACACAATGACTTCCCCAAAATTTTCAAAACTACTCGTCACTTTGCTGTTAGCAAATATGTCAGGTTTCAAAGACACCTCAGTACAGTCTGAATATAATCCTGCCAGGCAGGCTGGAATTTTACACCTTCCAAAAAATTGCAATTTAATTTTTTTTGGTGCCAGCTACACTTATGCACTTATCAAAATGCTGCTTCAATCTACCCAGTCTGTTCCTGCAATACTAATATCTCTCTACAGACACTAGACACTTGCAGAAAAAGAAATGACATTACTGAATGTTGTATGGAATCATTATATAGCCCTACCTGTGGTTCACATCAATTCATTCTGATTTTAAGAGCAATTGGATTAAGCAACAGCTTCCCAGCTTACATTATCCGCCTGTGTCATACTCTTACTCCAAACTCAGTCTCTTTACAACAGCACTAGGCTCTCCAGGAAATGAACTGTCACCAAAAATTACAAATGCTCTCTTCTAGAGAGCAGGAAGTTGGTCTGGAAATAACCCATTGGTCTCAGTAATAATGGGACTGCAGACAGACTTGTTCAAATAAGGTACCTCAGTGAGGACATTTCTCTACCCATACTCAAGTTATTACTCCATTCCAATTTTAACAGTATAATTTTTTGCTTATTTAGCAATTTTTACAGTCTTGGAGGACAACAGCTGAAATGCTTAAAAAAGATGGCTTTTTCAACCAATACTAAAAAATTAAGACCCCTCCCCACCTGTATTATTTAATTATTTACATGACTTTCTATTTTAATATGCAGGTCAGTCTGGACTCCAGAGTAAGAGAAGTTATTAACCGAAATATGCTGGAACCTTCACAACACACCTTTGATGATGCACAGCTTCAAATTTATACCTTAATGCACAGAGACTCTTACCCACGGTTTATGAACTCTGCTATTTATAAGGACTTGCTTCAGTCCTTGTCTGAAAAATCCATCGAAGCATAGAATTTTTTCTTATATGTATTTATTTTAAAACAGACGGGACTCTGGGCTACAGAAATCCACAGGGAATTTAGAATTAAGCAGATATTTACCTGAAAATAACTCAGGCAAATTTTACTACAGACTATATAATTTAAATCCGCACAAAGCTCTGACACAATCAGCTAAGTACAGTTTCTGATTAAATTCAGTATTACTTTGCAAAAGGAAATGAAGAGAATGAAGAAGAAACATTGTTCAAAAAATGCAGTATTTTTTCAAACACAGCAGACAATTTAGTCACAAAGCTATTACAACTTATATCTGTGGTACAAATACCAACTGTGCATGAAACTAAAACTGATTTTTGAGTGTTAGAATTTTCTTGAAAACCAAACCAGTTGCCCCATCCACACTGTGACCAAAGTAAAAATATTACTGTTAGTGCTGTGTTACTCTAGGCAGTGCCATCACACCTGGCAAAGGTACATTCCACTTATTTTGTTTCCACATATATGTAGTAATGCATATATGGTGCACTAATGGAAATTGGCACACAATCTCAAGTTTATGGAAGTTTCTGGTTGAAATAATGCTGCTTATAAAAAAAAAATCCTTTGCTGAAGAATTATTATTTTAGTATTAGAATCTGCTGAAAGCATTAAGTTCCCTTTGTTGATGTTCATAAAGTTAAATTATTTATTTCAGAGGAAGACAAGTCTGGGCATTCAAATTCCAAAATAAAGCACAAGAATTCTAACATATTTTTCTCTTCTCTCAGTAGGTGTTTGTAAAACTCTTCACTATTTGCTCTCAAGAGTATGGCAGTTTCAGCCATCTTGGGTTTGTAAATATGAAATTATCCCATTCCCTGACAGATCTTGTAAGGTTTCCATTACAGATATATACACAATTTACTTAATAAAAGCAGAAAGATGGAACTTGTGCTCTGATACAGCACTATTTCAGACTGTCCAACAGCACCAGCTCTATTCAGTTATAAACCACGTTCATTTACAGTATACCCAAAGCATTACACTTAATTCCTGGTCATATCTCAATATCAGTAATCACAGGAAATACTAGGAAGAAAGTAAACTGAATCCACATAAACTATCTGTAGATCTGTTACTCTACTGTCTTCTTTCTTCTAAATTACAAGATACACTACAATTCCACTATATTAAACTCTGGAGTTTATAGTGGATTTCCCACTGAATTGTATTTTTTTCCTGTGTATTTATTTAATTGGTCAAATGACACATACAGGTTGGAAAAAGACATATGGGAAACAGAAAGACAAAAAAAAAAAAAATACCCCTAGAAGGGAGAACCAGACAGACATAATTCAGTGATGTGTACTGTAGCCATTCCAAAACATACTCTTTGCCTAATTCCAGCACTGGAATGTATGGAAAACACAAAATGGGAACTTTCTCTAAAAAAAGGAAATGGGAAGAACAAAACAGAATTTAAGAGAGCAATTTATTTGTTTCCCCAATGCACTTGACAGGAGACATGTGCCCTTACTGCATTTGGATTTTGAAGCACATAGTCATTTGATTTTTTCAGCACATAGCACCAGAGGAGAAGAGCTGGTACATGGTGACTTATCAGTGCTATGGGCTGGTTCAAGCCAGGTTGGATGGGGCACTGAGGAACCTGGTCTAGAAGAAAGTGTTCCTGCCAGTGAGGTTGGTACCTTCCAACCCAAATAATTTATGATTCTATCATGTTTTCATCATCTTCCAACAACAAAACACTATTCAATGTGTCAGCATAAAAAAGTAAACCAAAAAAACTACAGAGAGCAGAGCAAAGCAAAGTGCTTTTGCCCACTGTAGCACAGTGCTGGATGGCTAAGTTAAGAGGAAAGCCTTCACATACCATTAAAGACAGTTCATGTAGTGTTTGCCACTGCTTAACCTATCAATGCTGGTTACCTCAGCTGAATTTCTATTTAACACACCCAAAGCACTACCAACACACTATCAGTTTATGTGAAATATTACAATGTAAGTAGTAACTTCAGCAAAACAAACTAAGTATCTTCAAAAGGCAGCACTCACAGGGAGCTTGCAGTCACACAGATGATGCTGTACTAATTTTAATCAGGGTGGGTAAAGTGCTCTAAACCTTTCAGTTGACAAATTAAGTTTAACTAGGTCAAATTCAGCTTGATGGAAAGATATGCACACATCAAAAAAAACCACCAAACTTCAAAGCATGTCACCTCACAAAATGGAGAATTTGATTTCTTTTAAGTTATCTCTCTTCCCTGAAAAGGTATTTCATTAAATGCTGCAAGACAGACTGAATACTCATAGTCCATATCAAACAATACATTCTATTATTCTGCAAGAAAAAGGAAGAAAAAAGATGCAATGAAGTTAGACAGGAGAGAAAACTATATTGGTTTGGGCAGTTTTATGGTTAACATTAAATTATGAAAAGAAGAAAATAGTAATTTCTAAGCTTATTTTCCATATGCCACAAGTTCTAAGCAATTGACACCCTCTAGGCAATTTTCATTTTACTTCTGCATTACAATGTGTTGACATTTGCAATGTGCATTCTTTCCTGAAATATTTTAACAAATGTTAATGCTGTGCTTTAGGTTTAAGCTTATACCCATCACCAGTGGCAGAAAGCTAGTCCCTAGATATCCCAAGAATACCTCCTAAAAACACAAACAACCCACTCCCTTAAATATCTTGTTATATTGAGACTGGTTAATGCTGGATTTAATTGATGGCATGGAGGCAAGGAGTGAGGAAGGGAGAAGATGAAAGCAAAAACCCACCCACACAGACAACAAATTGTTAATTACATTTTATCACTATATACCTGCTCATGGTGCATAAACTTCTCAGGGCAAAAGAAGTGCACACCAAAAAGGAAAAGTTTCCATAGACAAGCTGTTACATGAATAGTAGGAGAAAATAATCATATTGACATAAGACATTATTTAATCATGTAAGAAATTATCACAAAATCAATTTATCCTAGGTTGAAAATGAGCATGGTTGGTTTGCCTTGGCATTTATCGAACTGCAGGATATCATTAAGCTGTAACAACTTTCCAGTCCACTGGCATTCTTCCTTCAATGTCTGCACATCATAAAGCAGTAACTCCTACAGAACATGCATACTGTTAAAGACTGCTCTTTTCACCAGCCTGCTAAGCACTATTAAAATTGCATGGGCTCCTTCAGCCAACATATTGTGCTTTAAATATTGACCTTTAAATTCCAAAGTCATTAGCACAGTACAAATGGAGAAAAAAAATATTATATATATATATATATTCTGAAGGGCTCTACTATATAAAGGTAGATTAAAATTCATTACACAAGCATAATGTATTTTTGCAGTTTCTGATTACAAAGGGTATCAGAAAAAAAGATAAAGTGATGAGAAAGACTATCATATCACATTTAGTAATTTTTAAACAACTTGCTGTAAGCAGTTCTTAAGAAGATGTGTCTTCTGCCATAAAAGGTATGAGTATCATTTCAATGACATTATGAAAGATTTTTCTATACTAATGTTGTAACTAAATTAATCCCAAACTCTTTGAAATGGTAAAATTATTCAAGAGTAGTGATGATCTAATGAAACAGAAGCTAATATGCAGTTGTATAAAATTGTGCTTAAAAGAAGTGAGATTCCTCAGATTTGTTTATATGAATGACTACTATTTCAAGATCCATTTCCAGAGGCATGTGTTTGGAAGGTAATACAACCACATTTTACAGAATGAAGACTTCATGTTGATGACTTAAGTCCTGTCAAGGCTGGTAAGAGTTGTGAGTTGCAATTTAAAATTCTTGTATGTGATCACAAGTGGAATCCTGAACTCTGGATAAAAACTAGGCTCTCCCTTGGATTCACAACAGCCACCATCACTGGGAAAGTATTTCCCTTCTGCTTAGTGAGTCAAAAAGAACCATTCTGTATAAGATAGTTTAAAACTCATACTCAAGATAATATATGAGCAAATGTATTATATATGAGAAAATGTCTTCTCATGAAGGATCCAGAAGTTGTGTTTTCTGAGCAGCAGGATCCTCTGGCCTTGCTTACAGAAGATTGGATCCTTAAAAAACACACAGTTTAGAAGAAACATGGCCTCCTCTTTCTCTCTATTAGAATTGTGTGCAAACTACCTTAACTTGAAAGACAACTCTGCTCCATCTAGAGAATTTAAGTGTCCATAAAGGCAATAACCAAACCTGCTATTCTAAGATGGGAGAGATTCATCACCAGTTCTGCTGGCATGTTTCAGTGCATGAAATATCCCAGTGTACTGGGTCAGTCATAGCACAATTGGCAACCCAGTAGACAAGCCAGCCAGCTGGAGAAATGAGACAGTCTCAGCCCCACCTTTGCATCCTCTCTGATACAGGAGGCCAATTTCAGACAGCTGTGAAAACTGCAGCAACTATTAAACAGAGGTCCATCCAAAGATCAGTACCAGAAAGTTTTATTTTTGGATTTGAGTAACAAAAATAAGGCATGAATAGAACAGATGCATTTTTGGATCTAGTTGTTGCACTCCATCTTTCACTGGGCAAAAGAAACACTTCTTTTTACCGTGGGAGAGAAAGATGAAGGCTGCTACTCAGGTATCATCAAGTGAAATAACATTTTATTTCAACCCCTACTTGGATACACCTGCATCACAGAAAGTGCTACCACAGTTCTGGTTCTTTTAGTAAAGTCCAGATATAATCTGGTGACTATAGAAAGACAATTACTAAATTTTTTCAAAAGGTATTTCTTTTCTAAGTGTCACAATCAGACACAAAGATTAAAGGACACACAGTGTGAGGAAGGTTATGCAAACCAACCAGTGCCTGCCCTGTATATATAAGCTGTGAAAAGCTGTGCAAATTTAGGTCTACTTGGCATCCAATTTGCTGTCATTTTTAACACAATTTTTTGGACTTGTTCTTTTAGAAAGATTCCCAAACAAAACACTCTAATTGATAGTAAACCAATCTGTAATTGGTTTGTTGTCCTCAACAACTTGAAAAAAAAATTTTTTTTGTAACTTCTATAACTCTTAGGAAGCAATCCTGCCAATAGACCTACACACAGACTAAAAATTAACCCATGCTGTTAGCAGAAAAAAATGTTTTCTAAAGGGCATTAGTATAAGTTGAGTTAAAGTGTTTATATATTAAAAGCTATGCAAGAAATTTTAAATGGTAAGCAATTTTCTGCCTAAAAAAATAGTTGATAACAAAGCTTCTTCTATTTTAATAATTTTTTTTCCCTTCAGCAGAAAAGCCACGCTTTCTTGCATAAGCTGACTGGAAAAGGTTGCTGTATAAAGTACTAACCAAACACTTCTTGTCTCTCAAAGTTCAGGTGTCATCATACTACTTCCAACTCATTTGTTATAGTTGCCACCATCACATAAAAAACATTCAACATAGAAAAACTTGTTTTTCCTTTACATTCAAGGAATTTATTCACCAGGAGCTGTGCATACTCTTCCCATTCCCTTATGAATAATTTATACAGTGCCAAAAAAGATCACCTCAGCCCCAAACTCCAACAAATTAAGTAATATAAAATCAGATATAATGAAAGAATTTAATCTTTTCTAAAGATTTTGACATGTTTTCCCTTGAAAACACATTTGCAAATATTTCTAAACATACACCGTTAAAAAGCAGACTCTAAAAAAGCAGCATTTATATTCTCATATGGAAAAGATCATAACTTTTATAATTTATTCCCACTTGAAGGTCTATGATTGACACTGGATACCCTACATCTCAGAAATAATTTCATGAACAAAATCAATGCCATTTAAATGAAGGGAGTATAGTATAACCTCCCCAGTCAGTTTAATGTAATTAATTGGTTAGCTGGTGTTATTAGGATAGCCTACAACACAATGCCTTTGCTTATTTACAAAGTCTAAACCCAAGTTGGTTGTCAAGCACATTAAACAAGACTGAACACTCAAATCAGATTTAACCACTATTTTAAGACATTCTTAGAAATAATGCCTTACTGATAGAATGTAAAATACATGCTTTGGGCAATAAAATATATTGCATTGATCAAAGCTGGTTACATAAACAAGCTTAGCCAACCACTGCAAAAGAGGTCATCATATCCACTAATAAATATCCAAACCCCATGACTGCAAATTTAGTCCTAGTCCAGAAAGAGCACAAACAAACTGGAGAGTTAATTAATTGTGTTTTAGTTAACAGCTGAGTTTAATGTTATGATGAACTTATATACCTTTCTACTTGCAAAGCAAAGTGAACAGAGCAGAGAGAAACAAATTTCATTCTAACAACTGAGCAAATGTGGAGAGGCAAAATACACACAGGAGGAGCGTGTATATTTCAGACCACAAAAAATACAGTACATTACTCACACAGTTAGAAAAAAACAAGACAGTTACAAAATGTTTAACTGGTAAAAGTTTAATGTCAACTTACTTATAAAAATGAAAAAATATTTTAAAATTCACCATACAATTGAGCAACCTGGCCCTACTGACTACCAGCTATAGGAAGGCATTAGAGGAAATCATGGTTGTGTCAAAACAAAGGCTAACTTGAGGCATGTATGCTGTTTTGAAATAAAAGAAAAACCAAAAAACCCTCTCATTTGCAGGAAGCTAGATGCTTAGCCTAATTTTTAAAGCTAATTACAAAATCCTCGTTCATACTGGTCCAGATGTCTTGACAACTTCTTCTTCTAACAGAACTGTCAAAAGAAAAGAATTTTTTATGAGATCTTCATACAGCTTAGTTCTAAATCTTTGCAAGAGGAAAGAGAAATACAACATCATATTTAGGATATGGAAATTACTAATTAAAGCATTTTCTTATATTTTAACCATTCCTTCAGGCATCTGTATACAGACACTGCTGCAACTGCCACCTTACTAAAGGTTTTAAGGACAAACGTACTTTTGCAGGTAGTGCAAGCAATTCCATCAAACAATTACTAAGCTTTATATATTATTTAGGTATCTCAGAGCACATATCTGAACAATATTCAGCAATAAGCTATGTAAACCAAGATGCATAAAATATTTTTTATGTGGCAGTCTTAATGTATACTGTGGCATGGACCTACAGAGCTGCAGTGTTCTTAACATAGAAAAATAAGAGAATGAGGTTATCATGCTTCCTATGGTATGCAATCACACCTTAACCTGTAAATTTTACAGGCCTTCAAGTAAACAAGTGTTTCTCCATTTTATTCAACTACCAGTGTTTCTTAGAAACTTTGTAAATTTCTGTTTCCCAAACTTGAAAAAATATTCAATTAAGTTATCACTGCCCTACACTTATCCTGCACAGGAATACAACAGCAGTCATCTCTCTGTTTTTATTGCTGCTTCTTTTCAGAATAGCAAAAAAACAGAGAAAACAGTAACAACAAAAGGTCTAAAAAAGGCCTTTTACACTCACCAAAGCAGAGATTAAAACCAGTTAAAAGAACTTTGGGTAAAGAAAGCAAAAACACAGTGATTAGCTTGTCACCATGTCATATGGCAAAGCAGTATTGTAACTAAATGTTGTAAGGACTAAGTCCTGACTTCTCCCCTCTTTTGGCACCAACCTACTTGAGAGATCTCACACCTTCAGTGAAAAATACATTTCTAATTTAAAGGTATTTTTCAATCTCTACTTGCAATATCACTAATGGGTTAAGAAGTAACTAAAAGTGAACAGAAAATGGTTTGTCACATTTACTGTAAACCCAAATTAACCACAGAGGCTGGCTGCCTGCTATCAAATATGCAGAGCAGTCTAACAGTCTTACCTTCCATCTGTTTCCACATTCATTACAGACAACAAACGTTGTCATGGGTTCATCAGCACTGCGGGTTTGAACCTTTGGCAAAGGCAAGAGCAGGAGCGGAAAAGGAAAATTAGTATCTTCAATTTCTGTTAGTGTGTGTTCAATGTAACTGTTTAAATCAAAGTTTAGCATTAAGGAAACAAATTTGCATAAAAATACAAGTTAACTTTATGTATCAACTGAAACTGGGCTTTTTGCCTCCCTATGAAGCCATTATAAACTCGGATTTTGAGATATTTAGTAGCAGTAAAATACCAATTCCTGCACTGAAACTGTGCGCATATTTCTAGGAGCAGATTCTGCACAAAAAGTACAATGTCCAGTACACCTTCACATACATTTACTGATGCAAAGGCTTAAAAGTCTCATGACTGAAAAAAGCTTGCTATTTAAAGCATTTGATAAATATAAAATAAGAATGCAGCTGATCCTATGATGAAAATCACACTCCCTGAAGCACTGTTAAACAAATTAAAGCACCCTTTCTGTGGCTGTAGGAATGACTGTAAATCAGGGTCTAGTGTTGGTCAAATGCCACATTAAATATATACAAAAAATATATATCTGTATCTATGTATATATAATTTTCTGCTATTTAGTCCCTCTGTAAAAATAAGCTTATGCACATTAAAAACAGTATCTCTCCTCCACATAAAACCCTTATCAATATGATGTATTAAGAAGAGTTAGCAAAAATTCAGCACTGCAAAGAAAGTCAAGTTTTAATCTATACAGATACTCGGCTTCGATCTACATAAAATTTTTGGCAAATAAATACAACAAACTTGTTTTACATAAGCACAACTAAGTAGATCCAGCTATCTTCACATTTTGTAATTTGTCAGCATTTCATTAAAAGTTCATTTTGCAATACCGATTTTTTCTCTATCTTTATACAGGACTTAAGGTTTGAAAAAGGGAAACTAGGAGTCTGAATAATCACGCACCTGGGTGTATGTACAGTTCTTCTTTTTGCACTTGCCACATGTAAACAGATCAGTTTGGGTACCTCCTGTTTTAGCCATCTGGTGCTCTCTGATGGCTTCTTTGGTCAGATTTTTGCGCATTTCTTTCAGCTCATCACTTGCCATTTCCTATAAAGGACAAAGAGCATACAGAGTTTACTAGAGAGTTTTAGCTTTAAAACAAGCTACCACAGTGCGAGCCAATACAATTTTTTATTTAGAATCCATGAACAACAACTCTGTTGAAGAGCAATGTAATTCTACACATTTTTAATTTTACAAGACTTAAGCTGGGATATTTCACAGCACAGAAGCTACAAGAAGTTAAAAATGTTCTCATTTTTAACACAGATAGGGAAAAAAAAAGTACAACATCAAACATCTAGAAATATTTCTATGTAAATACACTTCTGAAGTTCAGAAACTTAAGCGAGGCAAGATAGAGGACTTAAAAGTTCTCCAAAGAGGCAAAAAAGATTCTCTCCCTAGGTCAGATCCTTGGATAATTATCTCATTGACCTACATAACATTTATTATAGAAAAAAAATTACATTATTTTGACTACTTCCATATTTGTACTGATAAATACAGTACAGCCATAATTTAGCATATGTCACCAGAAATCATATAAACTTAGTTTCTAAACACTAACCAAATAGTTCAGAATCACCCATTTTATTTTTCTCTTAAAATAGTCTTAGCGCACAAGATCCCCAGAAGGTCTAGCAATCAAGTGTGCACAGCAAAACCAATTTGTTACATTTTTCTTCAATACAATTTTATTCACCATCCCATGTAGGTGTGGAATGAAAATCTTGTATCAATGCTTCACTTCAGAAGTAATCTTAACACTAAGGGGGTTTTAGCCATTGACATTTTAATCCAAAACACTAATCAATGCACTGGACAAGACAAAACATGTTTGTGCATATGTACATAAACATGTAGAACAAAGAAAATGAAAATACATACTGAAGGTAAAACTTGCTTTTTTTACACATTCTTTCACCAGCCTCTGTTTGCCCTAACCTTTATGTGAAACTATAGTTAATAAAAAAGCCAACCAACAAAAAAAAAAACCCACCACAACTTTGTTTTGGAATAAAGTTAGTCATGATTTGCAATAGCTGACCATAATAATTCCCCTCAGTCTCCAAGACACTCCTTTATACCTCATGTGAAGGGGCAGAACCTAACACACAGAAGCAGAACTACAGAACTGAAACAAGATGTTAACAAGATGTGTCTTCATTTTCCTCTCCCATAAAATCTATTTCTTCATTTGACTTTCCAGATCTATTTTGACTTGTAAAGACAATTTCATGGCCTCTACCCCAACACAGCCCTGTAATTCAGATTCTGCAAGCCAGAAAAAATCCACAGTCTTTCAGAACTACGGGCAGCTTACACAAATTACTTTTGTGGCTAATAAACACAGGCCAGGATGTAAGACCAAGAGGGAAATAGTTCAAGACCTGTGCTTTACTTACCTCTGCTGTCATTTTGGCAAACTTGTCAGGAGGAATGTTTCCACATAATACATTTTTCCTTAGGTTAGGGTTCTTTGCATCCTTGAGATTCGCTATCCTACTTCGTACCCTATTTTTGTATTTCATATCAGTGTTTTTTAATTCTTGAAAAATAGGTGCTTTAGAATTAAGGAACAAAACATGGATAAGTAAAATAGAGCAAAACATTAACAAGTAAAACAGAGAACTAGAAAAGATTCATTTTGGGGGCAAGTTCTAAATCAGTGTACTCCTCCACTGTCCATCAAGTTCTCCCCCCACCCCAACCAACAGCTACCTTCCTGTTCAATACAGCAGAATTCACAACCTTCTGAAGCCTAATCATAGTTTAGCACAGGCTCAGTGAAATATGAATTTTTGGGCAGTAAGACCTCAACTGTAACAGTGAAAAGTCACCCATAAGTTTATATCCAGTTTATTGACCTCATCTGAGAATTAATTCAATTCTGAACCAAATATTCAAACAATGGCAGCTCACTAACACTTTTTTCTTTTGTTAAAAAAAGAAGCGCAGATCTCTGTTCTGGAACTGTTCAAACACACCACTCTTTTTAAAACTGCAAATCCATTTAGAAATAAACATGTAGAAAATGAAATAAAGACACTAGAAAATGATTAAGACTGTTAACAAGAAAAGATTTTTAAACAGTGTAGAAGAGCCCAGCATTTTATGTAAGAATGCTTCAGTAAGATATAATATTGCTGCTACAAGGAAAACATATTGAGCCGAAAAGAACCCACTCACACTCACCTACATGCATTCCTACATATTTTAAGGCAAATCATTTAGGTTGGGCTGGTTTTTCAAACACTAAATTTATGTACTGATGTGTTGAACACAGTGCCATTTTTGTTTCATATGAAATACAAAAACATTCAATATACAGATCAAGTTAATTAATTTGAAAATTACTGTTTTTTAAAAACAGTCCTGCTGTAGAGCACACAATAATACAACAAAGGATATCTTCTTCAATCTGAGAACCCAGCTCTTCTTCATCAGCACCAATAGCAATGTAATCATCTGAGGAAAACAAATGATAAAATATTAGCAACCTGACACTCTGTGTTCTATATACCTGAGATCCCTATAGTTCCAGAACTCTGAAACTCAGCAGATTATAAAACACTTTTTTATATATGTAATTTTAATTTACTGTGTACTTAAACTTCCAAAATTTATTACTTGAAAGAACACAAATAAGTGAAAGAAGCAGAACAGAAGTTTAAGAGCTAAAAACACTTAAAAACCAAAAAACATCTGACACCTAATTGTAAACACAAATAGAAACAAAAAACATTGCTATACAGAAAAATCTAAAATATTCCAAAAGGGTTGGCATTTCTCCCATCTCCACAGCCTGTGCACAGAACAGGCTATTATAACAGGGAAACATTTTATATTGTGTTTAATCAATTGTTTTAGTCCACACAATACAAGAATAAGCAAATAAATGTTTTGCACGCATGGAAGAGAAAGATTTCATTAGAAACATAGTAATTAAATAACAAACAATCTTATTAGATTTTTTTTAACTGCAAAGCAGAGACGTGTCATAAAACATGCAAATTAGAAGAAATAGACCACAGCAGTCTTGAAGGCAATACAACACTTCAACTAAAATGTCTCAAGATAACTGTTTACTGTTTCTGACCAAAACACTTCCTCACAGAGAAATCTACCTTTCCAAGACAGATTAAGAACAAATTACATACAAAGTTTGCCTCCTCGTTTCAGTATGGGTGTATCTTAGTGAGTAATCCAAATATCATTTGTCCTTTGATCTCATACCAAAGGCCATAAAATAAAAAAATAACCTTATTTTGATATGGAACATCAGTTTATATGTGCTGCAAAAAGCAACATTGCAAAAAAGTATTCTGGAAAACTATCTAAAATGAAGACTATACAGAATTATGAATACTAAGATGTTATGATACTAAGACGTGACTGCTCCTGAAAGAAGTCTATGAACTATATATCCAGATGACCACAAATTCATGGTCTTTAGTCAGCTGTGCTTATTGTCTATACCTGAATTTATATGAATTAAAAGAAAGAATAAAGGAGTGAAGAGAGTAAACACAGATGATTCAGAAGTCTAGTTACAGTGGGCCAAGTTACACTTAGATATGAACAGAGAAACAGGAGCTGGGTCATAATTTTGATAAAGAGAAAAATGCACCAGAAAAAAAAATCAGGTAATTCTGAAAAGTCTAGCTTTCAATTTGCTCCTTATCTAGCAAATCATTCAATTTGTCGGTTTAAAGACACCCAAGCATACATGAGAGATAAAAAGAAAAAACCCCAAACAGTCAAGGAATTTACAGATACCCAAAAAGGCATTGAGGTTAAGAGCAATGCAAGACTCTCTTAATGCATCTTGCTGAAATGTCAAGAACAAATCAAAATAGATAGGCAGCCTTCAAAAACTAAAATCTGAAGGTTCCCAGGACCTCTGGGGTAAGAAAGGCAGTCTTGTATATAGCCACACTCTCTCAGTCAAAAAGACAGACAAAAAAAATAGCAGCCTCTACAAAAGATTTAAATGAAGAATTAAGGAGGCAATAACACTCCTGAAAAGAAGATCCCCTATTGGCAAGGTATCAGATGAACTGAGACACAAAATGTCCTGAATTAGCAGCAACAAAAATGCATTTTGAAACATTCCCATGCTGTCACAGTTACTCACTACTTGCAGCTTGGGTGAACTGGTTTATGGGTCTACACACAAATGGACACAAACAGGGGTTAGTCTACCCTACAGAGCAGGAGAACAAGTAGAGTGGGAAAGACAAAAACAGTGAAGGAAATAGTTAAACTTGAAAAGATAGTCTACAAAGCTCACCTCCTGTTCTGAGAGCTGCAGAGAGCATTTCTCTACATTTCACTCTTACAGAGTCTGAAGTGCTTGGTGCCCGGGGAAAAGAAGGGATGAAAGAATTTGAGGGAGCACTACCCTCCTCCTTCCTGCTGCTGGAATTGCTACTTGAACTGCTAAAGAAAGGCAAAATGAAAACCAATATTAATGTTTTTTTCCCCTTCTTCAAATAACTTTGTTTCTGGGCAAAATACGGGTCTTTTGCTACATCCATTTGATGGCATTCGAAAATAAGAACACAGGGCACCTTTTTAAAGTTATTTATAGCTCTAGAGTCAATACAATTTTTAAAGTGTCTTTAGACTATTCACTAGGGTATTCCACACAATAGAGACATAGCAGGTATTTCATTCCATTATGTGGCACATAAGCTTTAATTCTTAGTTCTTTACATTAACATGAAAGCTTTTTTCCTCCCACGGAACTTTACTTTATAAAACAGTGACGATACATCACACCAACATTCACTCTGCAGCAAATGCCTTGCATTCAATCTGCTTACTGTATTGAAGGGGTGCCATGGTCACAGCCCCTTCCCCCCCCTCAATTTATGTAGTTTTGCAAACTGTAAACCAAGTTTTCAGCTTCCATCTGGACATACAGTTAGAGGTTAAGCTTCAATTTTAAAATGGCTGCTGAACAGAGATCACTAAACTCAAAAATGTATAGAAGAAATGGGCTTGCAAATACTCTTTTGTAAATGTTCTTCATCTCCTGCAGTGGCATTAATGTAGGCTTTTTTTCTGGTAACATATTTTGTGTTTACCAAAAAAAGTGCAATGTTTATTAAACATAAAAGCTAACATACAGAAGAAGCATATGCAATTACCACAAAGCAGAGGCTGAAAGTCGTTTTACAGTTCTCAAAGCTGGGTGCTAGTACTGAGAGAGGACAGAGTATTTGACAGACCCAACAGATGGAATAAACAATAAACTTGTCTGGCCATATCTTGACCTATGTCTTTTTTTTTCATGTCAACAGTAGCACAGTTTATTTCCCCAACAACACACTGTTTCTTGTACAGCTCTGCCTTTCAGAAAATAATATGGCAGCTGTCTGTAATATGACAAATTTGGACCAAACAGTTTAATGTCAATTTAAACTGAGTGAGATTATTTGCACAGCCAATAAGAATTAAGCACCTTTCTTCTCTGGCTTCAGGGCTGTTTTGTGAGGAAGATGCAGGCTCCTTTTTCTTTTCTTCAGAATCTTTATCAGTTGAAGGTCCATCTGGAAATACAAAACATGAGAAACTCTCTTCTACCCAGAAATAGTAACTGATTTAAAGCAGCGGTAAAATATCATGATTTCTCCTGAACCACTTGGAAATGCTATCAGCTCCCACTCTCTGCTTTGACCTTCTCTTGCAGTACAGCCTTCCACTTCCCAACACCCTCCCAACGCAGGAAATGGAAAACATGACAACACTTCAGCATCCTTCGAGTCAAGTCCAGCATCTGCTTAAACTGGCAGTGAAAACATGATGGAAACACAGACTTCCATGATTTATTTTTTCCAGCACTCCTGCATTAGGTAGACAGTAACTTCCTAGGTATTGCATCAAGTCTCTGGAATTTGTCTTCCATGCTTTATATACTTAAGTTCCTACTACATACATGCCATTCTTTTTAATTATATTGTGTAAGACACCATTGCTGGCAAAATATAAAGTAATTTTCATATTTTTGAATGAGTTTTCCAGACACACAGACAGTATTTTCTGTGATAGCACTTAAATTATTTGCCTCAGTATTTAAATATATTTGAATCTGCAATTCCCATAAAGGTTATATTTCACTACAATTTTGTAACGAATAAAGACAAAATTCTTCATGGAAAAGAGCAATCACAACATTTAACTCCAGCACAGCAAGAATGCATACACCCTTCTATTGTAAAGAGGATTTCAGAGTGGCTAAATTGAGTGCCTGCTTTGATTTGTTCTCTAGAAAGGCTGGCTCTCTGCTGCCTACAGAGAAAACCTAGTGAGATTGGCATCACTGAGTGACAGATTTCGTGAATTCCTCTTTCTGAGCCCTTATAAAGCTGCTATTACACTTCTAAATTTGTAGACTGTATTATTGGAATAAGAATATATTACAAACTTTAAAATTAATTAAAAGCAGAACAAGAAAAGGAGGGAAATCTGTTAAGGCTCAGTCTTGCCAACAAAGATGTCCTGAACTAATCATGTAAATCCTCGTTTAAGCATCTATAAGCATCCTTACTTCCAGAGGAACCCCGTACCTGTGCTTCTCAGAGGAACTTGGTTGTACGTAACACACAAATTTGGGTCTCCTCAAACACTGAGCTTTTAATTTTTATAGAGTAAAAAATAACTGCACTGGCTTTCTTTTTATAGGAACAATAAACTGAATGTAATTTTGATCCTTTCCTTAACCTGTGAGTTAAGGAATTTATCTAATCAAATATCACTTTATTAAAAAAAAAAAATCATAAAAAGAGAGTAGAGACAGCACCACTGGATCAGACCAGGTACCAATCTACTATTCTTTCTCCAGCTGCACCTATAAAGAGATACACACAAAATAGAACAGGAACCAGAAAAGCACAAGATACTTCTCCAGAGTATTCCCCCAGCCTTCAAGAGCTCACCCATTGTTTGCAATGTTGTATTCAATCCTTGATGAATTTTGTTTAAGAAAAGGAAGATAATTAAACACAGATGATGCACTCAGGCTGACTGTCTTTAATAAGCTGAAGATGTTATTTAAAGAATTCCTAATAAAGATACCAATTTAATAAAATAATTTAACTAAGAAAGCAAACAAGACTATAAACCCAATGGATCACATGAGTTCTCTGCTATGACAACTAAAGTGCACTAAGAGAAAGAAAACAACTCCCATTTTTAACATGCATACTCACTCTCTCTATGGCAACAACTGATTACATGATATAATCTTTAGAGATGCTCCAAATATGCACGCAATCTCATTTTACTTCATAATGTTTTAAATACATGCTCATTTCTGTCAGAGGCTTTAAGACAAACCAGTAGATCAAACAGGTATTTTGGGGTACAGCTCACGTCTGCAAAGCAGGACCTCTGCTTCAGCCCCTTTACCTACACTTTTTTTTCTGGCACACAAGCTGTCAAATTCAGGTCTGACCTGTGTATCTCCTGTTTATTAAGCAGCATACACACCACAGTGGTATAGCTGGCACACAGATCTCTTTTATCAAACACTTCCATTTAGCCCAGCACCATTTCACCACGGACAGGCACCTGCCAACACCTGCCAATACCCCAATAGCTTCTTTCCCTTATGGAGGGCAGGGTATACACAAAGCACACTGATAAAAGCACAGCTCCTCCTATAGCTGCAGAGCAGTCAATGCAAGGATGTCTCAAACCAAGGCTTGAGCAGCTGAGACTGGACATCTTCACCATGTGTATGTCTTCAAAATGACAGCTTCTTTAATCACTTAAGAGTTTATAGATATTTTTGCTTAATCTAGTTTCAGAATGCTGAAAATAAAGTTAATATTATCCTAAGTGCTTAAGTTGCTCTTATGGATCATAAATTGGAAAGCACTAGAAAAGATGCTTTCCATCTTTAAACTCACCTATCTTGTTTTATTGAAATACTGTATTGACAAAAGAACAGAGTGCAATTAACAGCCTGCTAGGCAGCATTTCATCTGTCCTCTGGGGAAAGAAAAATTATCCTTGACAAATTAAAAAGTCCCTACTAATTAGCTTATTTTACATTCAATGACCAGACTCTAATAGAAAGGAAGAAAGGGGAACTATGAACAACCATATAAATTCTAACAAAGTAAGGTGGAAAAAAACGGTCCTTCTGTGAAATGCCTTTAAAAATTCCAATGTGATTCACCTCAGGAAGTCTACAGAACATTATAAATATTTATATAATATAAACTACAAGTTGTGCAGTTCCTTTTTGCACCCCATACAGCTATTCAAACTTACTAATTTGTGCTTCAGAAACAAATGGAAACTGTCACCAATTTTAGGACTGAAAATTGTAACTTCGCGGTTTTAGCTACAGCATCTTCAGGTGGCCATTAAAAAAACTCAAAGCTTTGTTTTTTTATAAGAGAAGCTAATTTATATTAACACTTCTTCTTTAAAATACAAAGAACATTGTAGTAACAAGAACAGACCATAAGCCACTGGAATAAGACATTCAAAGTTTAACAGCTGCTCTGCAGTTTCTACCTGGACTTGCAATTAATTTGAAAGATACCTGAAGCTTCTCCAATGAAAAATTTCTCCAGGGTCAAATAAGACAAAACAGTAGTTTGGGCTATTGAACAAAAAATTTTAATGCAGTAAGATACAGCCAGATAACATAATTTATCTGAATGTTAGAGGCCATTAATAGCTTTCTCCTAAATTTTTCTAACTGTATTATAAGCCAACACTAGACATTTGCTAGTAATAAGAAAAAATAAAAAAATATAAAGATGCAATATTATTAATTTATAAATCTAATCTCAAATTAAGAAAAATATTAAAGTAAAAAATTTTTCCAGAAACGTTAATGAAAGGTGGCTAGTTATTACCTGGAAGCACATGAAAATTTAATTTAACGGGATACTGTGCGTTGCCTACTCAGGAATCACCACCAGGACTTGGAAAGTTTCCTGAGTATTTGGTTTAAATAAGTTAAAGAGAAAAGAGAACAGGTATCAAATTACACAGTTATTAATTTAACAATTACCTTCACATTCATTAATTATTTAGGCTTCATTTTCCAGACTCTGACCAAATAATCTTGAGATGCACAAGCAGCTACACTTGTCAGCAATTCCTCTACAAGATGTACTAAGACATGAAGGTAAGTTCATTAAAGTTTCTTTTCAGTAGTAGCACTGGGAGGAGGAATATATAAAAATCTGTATATAAACAACCAAATTATGAACTGTTTGCTATTTTTAAAGATTTTTTTATCATCAGTGACAAAAGACCATGATACACGGACTTATTCACTATATGTGTTTTACTCTTAAATAGTATAATGCATTGTGTATTGTTATCTCTCTGCTGATTAGCTTAACAAATCAAGACCTATTAACAGTACATGAACAGTTCCAAATATACACTTGACAGGAGGTGATTTCTACAGCTCATACCAGATATGAAAATGAAACTACTGAAATTGTTTTTGCACTTGATTCTGCTTGATATCTTACAAAGACATGTACTCTTCTTATCAATTTATTATCAAATTATTTACAAATAATATTTGTAAATGCTATTACACTCTAATTTAAGAACTTGCTTTGCCAGGAACATTTTTTTTGGCAAAGCCAGTAAGTTGAGATGTCCTTGAACAACTTCACTTATGACAGCACTAACATACCTGTAAGATAGTCCTAGACTGCACCTGCTGGCTCCAGGAGAATCAAATCCAAGTTTGAAATAACAAAGGATTTTGTGAGCAAAGTAGTATTAGTAAAATACTTCTGTGATGCCTGATTAGCATTATTAACAAATAAACACTGTTTTAAAATAAAATTACTCAGGCATGTCCTTCTTTGAAATAGGCATTTCAAAATGTTTGTGGCCTTACGTTTAGTTTTCAATACTGGCAACAGATGCTCACTTAGTGTTAAGAATATTGTGCTGTCATTCTGCATTTTTAGTTCAGTAAATAAAGTTACTATATAAAGTTTACTTAGAGGATGAAAGTTTACTTAGAGGTCTGGACATTCTTTTTCACTGTATACTCTTCAGTTCAGCACGTAATTATTTATTATGAGCGTTATATTCCTTAAGGGATTCTTGTTGCTTTTCTAACACAAAAAACACTCCTCACAACCTAAATGAGTGTGCACAGATTAATTATCTGCACAGCATACTCTGTATACTCAGCTACTTGGCAAAACAATTATTTGTAAATCCAAAGTTATAACTGAGCAGCATTTTATTTGGAGAGCTGAATTTAGCTCCTTATGCAAATTGTGACCATCTCTGCTGTGTAGTTTAACTTTCAGAAAGTATCTGAAAGGGACCTTGCAATGTGGCTTCAGACAATGGTCACAAGCCCCCTGCTGCACAGCTTCCAGCCTCTCCAGTAAAACATTGGTAACCTGGGAAGGCCCGAGTCAAGCCACAAAGATCTGGTGATTCACAACTGACTTTGATTTGTTCTCATGTTTCCCATGCATTCCTAAAGACTAAAATTTGATAGCATTGAACTGAAACATTACATGCAGCCTGAACAGTCAACAATTCTTGCCTAAATTCAAAATGTCATTTATAAAAATAACTCACAAAGACTTCAGAGCTCTGAGTACAATGCTTGGTACGATTAACAGCTGTCCGCTTCTGCTGCCATCTTTGCTCCATACCATTTTACATGCACTATAAACAGCATAATCGAAACTGATTTCTCAAGCAGCCCAACATTTCGTATTCTTCCAAGAAAGTCAAAACTAATGATAAAACAGAATAAGAGTACTTTGTAAGATTCCCACCCATACTTATACCCTATCTTTCACAGTTATGAAACTTTATGTTCTAATGAGTTACTGAGCAGCGATAAAGAGGCAGAACATTTACTTTACTATGCCTTATTATCGGATCTACATTACAGCCACAGAAAATTTATCTACCTAAGTTTTGAATGTAAGCAGTGCTATATTTTCAGGATTAACTTGACTTTATATAGTAAGTGTATTACCACAACTCTACTAGAGCTAGCACAATAATTTACACACAACAATATGTTCTGTAACAAAAATTAGCACATGAACGAAGGTCACATACCCACTGCCTCAAGAAGTATTCAGTTCTGATAAATAACAAATATTTATTATTTGCTTTCCAGCTCCTTACATGTTTGACATCACCTCATGCAAAAAGCCTTAGGTAGTCTCCCAGCTGTGTTAAAACAATCTGATTATAGCAAGCTAGGAGAGGAGAAGGTCCACCTTGCCCCAGCTGTTTGCTACTTCTACAGTCCCTGTGCAGGAAACAGTAACTGCAAACAGGTTGGACCAAAAAGTGATAGTTGAAATTTAAGCCAGAAGGAATGAAAAAAAACAATTGGTTTTTAAGTGGTCAGTTCCCAGCTCTGGTCTTCTGGATAGCCACTCCAGGATTAGTTGTAACACAAGAGGGAGCAAAGAGGCTCCTGTGCAGAAGGGAAGTCAGGACTGCCCAGATAGACCTGCCATGACCTTCTGGCACCACATTCTCACTCAGACTTCTACAGCATGGAAACCCTCCAGGAAGGAGTTACACTCCCCCTGTGTCAAAATGTTTGAACACTCAAACACCAGTAAACTTTACATAATAACATATTAATACAATTTTGACTGACTTAAGGTACTCAAGTGTTAAATAAACAAGACAATTATTTTTAGTTTCTCAGCAAACAAATGGCAAATTGTTTAGTCAAAGGACAGTGATAACCAGGCAGATCTCCCACTCCCCAAAGAGAGCAGCATCTAAGCACACTCCCCATAAGAATTCTGTTGGAAATGAGAGTATCTCCTCTGCTATGTTGTCTAAGTTAAGTTGCAGTATTAAAATTTTGAACTTCCAAGAAAAAAAATAAATAACTCTCACCAAATGTTGACAGGGTTTTGTTTTTAAAACTTAGACTAATAAATTTTAATAACTTGAGAGCTGTATCACTCAGTCTAGCAGCTACTTTTAGAAGTCTTTAAAGTAACTGACGCTAATATGCAAGTAAATTAGTCTACTTACATACCTTACCACTTTTACATACTGATATAATAAAGCCGGACTTCTACATTTAAATTTGAAAATAGAAAGTTTATTATTTTCACTGTTTACCAGTGAATTCTGATTAGATCCTACACTAAGATCCTGATAGGCATTTATTTTTGCTATAAAGGTCATTATGAATTTAAAGGTATTTTACCAGCATGTCTAGTATCATCTAATTTTAACTACTAAAACTAACATTATTACTAGGTAGGTTAAAAGTTTTTAATGTAGCTTAAAAAGGTTTGCCACAGAGGCTGTTGTTTCTTACAAGAGCATCAAAGTTTAAAGTTCTGACAAATTATCCACAGACAGAGTATTTTCTATGTCATTTACATGACAGTAATAATTTATCTGATAAAACACTTCACAGTTGGTAAAAATGAAGCTGAGTTCAAATGGTAGGGGACTCACACTCTCCTGGTATTTGGCATATTTTTCCAGATAGAATGGTAAATACCTAAATCATAATGTAAAGTGTTTTCTATTTTAAAATTTTAGCTTCAAAAATCTTAATTTACCTAAACTTACATACAAAGAAACAAAACAGAGTGCACCACAGTGCACGAACAAAAATATCTGAATGCATTTTGAGATTTAGGTGTTTTCATACATATTAAGTACTACCAAATACCCTTGAATAAAATCCTAACAGAAAGGTTTTAAGTGTATTAATTATTTTAAGGGAAATTACACAAAAGGTGTTAGGTCACTAATTAGTAAGCTGTTTAAAATTATGAAGGTTTTATAAAGTGCAGCTCTGTTTCTCTCTACCTGTAAGTAGAAATTTCAACATAATTTTTACTGTTTTTTTTTTTTTCTTCACAAATCACTTCATAACCAAACTTCAAAGCCTCCACATTCTCACATGAGATTTAACACCAGTTCTTCAGAGTACTTGTTGTATTTGACAAGGACAATAATCAAGAAGAGGTCTGTTAATGCCTAGTGCTGCAGTACAGTCACTCCAGCTCAACTTCAGGTAATGAGACTTCAGAATGAATCATGTCAGAGAATCTGATTTCCTACTGCCTGCCAGCCCAAATAAAATCCATTAACTGTTTCTCTGCACACACTCTCTTGGTAATGGCCTGGTGACAGTCAAAGAGTAAAAAAACCAACTTCACCAGTGCAGGAAGTTTGACCATTCACATAAAAACACAAATACGTATAAAGCAAGGCAGGATCGATGATGAGCACCAAAGCTACACAGTTAAAACATGCAGGAGCAGGGACATTTCTGTTGCCATACCTAACAGCTTCTTCCAAGACTTGATAAGAGATTTTGCTAAAGACGTAACCTCTTCATCTGTGCTTTGCTTGCGTATTGCATTCACTGACATTCCAATTCTGGTAGACTGCAAAAGAAATAGAAATGTACATTATCACAAGTGACATGAAGACAATTTAACAAATAAGCATATATAAATTTGTACTTTGACATTAACTATTACAGTATCTTTTTTCTTCTGTGGTGTGTTTGTTTCCTTTTTTCTTGTGATTATCAGGACAAAATACTGTAAGCCTTTATAAAAATTATTTTAATAACATGGACATTTTAAAAATATTACTGTCTGTCTTCAGCACAAAAGTTTGGGGATGGGTGGACAGTGATGGTGGACACAAGGGTTAAGAACTGTATTTATATTTTGGCATTATAAGAAGCTTGCTAACTTCTTCACTGACATCATACTCTTAGAATTCCCATTTAGTGGCTGTGGAAAAAGCTGTAATACCAGCTGGGAGAAAGCACGTTTTAGGTACCTAAAAATTTTGGTGACACTGAGATTCTTTAGAATCCTTAGCACAGAGAGTTCTGACTTTAGATAGAAGCAGAACTCTGTGTTTCAGATTTTAAAGAATGAGCTAACCTATCAGAAAAGGCCAAGACAAGCTTTAAGTCTTTGCCGCTACTGCCACCTACAGAGTGATTATGAGAGTTACAATTCATGCCTTTCAAGACTCAAAAAATGAGGACATAAATTAAGTGCAAGAGTAACATTTTAGAAGTTTTATGGCTAATGTGTTCATGTATCAAGGAGAAAATTTCCACCCTTCTAGCTTCACAATAGGAGAAAAGCATTTAACAATACAAAGGATTTTATTATCTTTTTGTATTTTGACTGAGAACTAAACATTTTTATTTGTTGTTAAGATACTCAGTTTTGTTGCATTACCATTTACAGAACTCAGTAAATATAAATTACTCAATTTTGCAATAGATCATCATAAGCTTCCTTCTTCTTAAAAGGAAAATTTAAATCTTTGTAGCTTGCTAAAAATGGAAATTACTTCTTACAACCCAAACAACACTTTCTGAGACACCATGGATGTGCTAATTGACTGGAAACATACTTAAATAATCCGTAGCTATTTCAGCCAAGGAAACACATCAAATAACCTCAGGCCTGAGCATCAGGTCTAAACACATATTTTGGATTAAAGAAAACAGATGGTTACTCACCTGAAACTAAAGTGTTCCATGATGGACTCTGTTCACTCACATTAATGGTACTGGCCATTTCTCTTGATATTTTGAATACTTAAAGTTCAACATTACTTTCAGACAATAAAGAATAACATGTCCTTGAAAATCCATAAAATACCACATCTAGATGTAAAAAATGTATCTACCAAAAAACCCAACCTTCAATTAATACCTGGGCACAATGACAGCCTATGCTCATCAGCAAAGGGAAAACACACAAACTTACAGACTTACTTAGCTAAGTAAAATCCAAAAAACTCAAGTAAAACTCAAAACTAACTAGAGAAATTTCTTCTTCTTCTGATCACACGAGACAGTTTATGGGAACTGTCTGAACTGCCAGCTTTCTTAAAGCAGTACATAAAAACAACTCATTTGTTTGCTTTTATAGAGCACTGGATCAAGACTTCAACTTCCTACCTGAAGATAGGAAGTAATGATCTACTAATTTATCTGCCTGCTAACTGGCACAGGTAGTCACAAAAGATCAGTGCTATATTCTCAAAATTACTATGTTTCAGTGGCAAATCAGCTGACAGAATTTGAAGTTCCCTTAGTCTTCCCGTCTGTAGAGCTGTTCCTGTGATTGCCATTTTGAAGTGAAAAACTCCAGTATTTTCATTCTTCCCCACTTTAAATTCTAGATCACTTTTCATCTGCTTTCAGAGTAAAGACAATCAAAGACAGCATAAGACAGCTATTTTCACCCTGAAGCATTGAAACTGTGGCCAGCAGCCCTCAGTAGGTGCAAATAGCACTGAGCATAAGTAATCTATGACTGAACCCAAAGCAGAGCACACGGTGGCAACAGGTGTTCTCTAAACCAGAAAAAAAGCAAAAGTGTAAGGAACACAGCTGGGGAGGAAGAGCAACCACTGAAGCAAGCAGAGGTGCTACCAACTTTATATTCTAAGTGCATGAGGGTAGAGAGTTGGTGAGCACTTGGACCAAAGCAGAGCCAAACCAACCACAGGAGAATAACCATCTCTGGGTTCCTAGGTCTCCACAGCTTGCTTGCCAGTGAACCAGCCTGAAGCCATTAACAAGGGCTGCATATCACAGCCTAGCTCTGCACATGTGTGTGTAATTTCCTGTAAAACCTGTTTGTTAAAATAAAGCCTGACTGTCTCACTGTTTAGCTGTGCACTAACCACAATTAGCACCAGGGACACAATGCCCCTAATGCCATCAAGCTGCTAAACAGATTTGCAAGTCAGACCACCAGATAAATTGTGTGAGGAAGCCTACTGGCTCACTGCCTAGCTGAGCAAGGATCAGCTTGCTTACATAAAACTCATCAGATGTAACACAGTGGTATTATTGCCTGTAATCACTTCAGCTTTCTGTGAAAAAACACGTGGCAAGAAAAACAAAAGTCACCAGCACAAGCCCAGACTACTAATATGCACCTTCCTATTGCACATACCTGTAAAACTCGTCAGAGGACCTCATCATTTCAGGCTGCAGTAGCAGTGGTATTACACAGGAATAACAGCTAGCAGGGCTTTTCTTGATGTAGCCAGCTTTCAAAACTTCTTAAAAATGGGTATGGAAGTATGCTTTTCATTTATGTTCTGCATTTCATCAATTCAAACACATTTCTCAGAAGTCTTGATCTACACAGAGGAAGATAGTGCCTCCACTAACTCATGATCATCACCCTTCTTGACAGTGGCACACTAATGATGCACAGCCAGAGCAATGAGTAAGATTACTTTGCATTTCAACTCTTACTCCAAGTCCACCACTGCTTCAAAAAAAAAAGTAAATTTGAGTCCAAATATGTTGCTAAATCCAAGCTTATGCAGTGGAACTGTTTTGAATACAGCAATGGATATTTATGAAAAGATTCCTAACTAAGATAGAGTCAATGCACTTTGCAAGAGTATCCCAGAGTACTTGAATTTCCAGAGCACTTGAAGAGAGATTTTTAATTCCAAAGGCAGAGGAACATCATTATATTTAAGCAAAATATAATTTGCATTAAGACTTGCAAAAAGAAACTCCAAAGAATCAGGTTAACCAGAGGGGTTTCCTTGGTTTTGCTCTTGTTTTGTGTGGGGTATTTTTTCTGTGGGGCTTTGAGTTTGTTTTCTTTTTAAAGAAGAAGATTGAACATAGGGGACAAAGTATCAGGAGTTGTACTAGCATTCATGCATAAAAGTTCCTGTTGTCTGTCAGAAATAGTATCAGTAATAACTTACTAAATACATTCTGCAAGTATATGGGACACATGAATCAAAAATGTCATTGCTTCTGACACCTTTAAAATTTGAACTTTATAGCTAATTCTTTATCTGTGACCATTACCTGCCCCTTAGAAAAAAGTTTTTGGTCTCCTCCCATTTAAATGGCTACTACAGCAAATCAGGTCTCAGATTTAACTCTTGACATTTTAAAATTTGCACAGATAGGAAATTTCTGGCTAGTCTGGAACAAAAGTTGCTCACTGATGAATTACAGGACAAGCTCTAAAACTTGACATGTAAGGAAAAGTTGACCAAGTTTATTTTTTGAAAGAATTTAAAAATAATATATGAAATATTGTTAAAGATGTAAATCTAAACAACATTAGTGAGAGCATCTGTGCAACTGGGAGAGATTGTGCCCCTCCATCTCCAGCCCAGGAGAGTAAAAGAGGAATATACTTTAAGAAATACATTCCTCAGAGTGATGGAGGGGCGATGTGGAGTGTGTGTCAAATAAAACTTGCCTAAAAGGTATCAACTATGTTTCTCCTCACTTACAAGGCAAAACCAGAACTAACTACATAAGAAAAGATGTTTTCAGCTGTAATCAGGTGCATTCTTCTTCAGGAGGAAGGAAACATTTTAACTCTAACACATTTGTGTTAGAGTTAAAATGTAAGATTCTGTGTCTGGTAAATTTGTAAACAGCTCTTCTCCTTTGTCCATGACAAAATTCACTACTCTCAATCAGAAAAATAAGCTTTAAGAGTTTTCTACTGGAAAAGACCACTTATAATAAGTGTCCTAAATCAGGTGAAGTGAGACTAGATTACCACCGATACTTCCAAGAACTTTGGACCTAGGAATCTACTTTAAAAGTGTAACCTTCTTTCAAATCTGCTGGCTCCACCTTCATTACAGGGTTAACATTTGCAACATAACAACAATGAGAAAATCATACCTGTAGTAATTCAAGGGTCATGGGAATATTCTTAAGCTCCTTCAATAGATCAAGAGCTCCAGCCTAAAAAAAAGAAAGAAAATAAAAAAGTTAACTTAGCAATCAGGAACTTCAAATACATTATCAACAATAAAATCTGCCTTCAGGGTCACACACTGGGTTCAAAACACCAGTTCTCAATTTAGCCACAGAACATAAAAAAGAAATGTTCCACTTCACACACTCCAAACATTAACAGGCCTTAACTTGGAAATCAAAGTATTCACTCAAAGACTAGGGGAGTTTTACCCCATGTAACTCAAATGACAGTCAAAGCATTCTGTCAATTACTATTTAACCCACACATCTTCAAGGGTGCTTCACTTAACAGCGTCAGATATAATCCAAACAACAGCAGCAATCTTCAGTTCAGAACAACCACATCAGTTTTAGCATAAGAACTTGGAATTGAGAAGCTCTGCACAGCCCATCAATAGTGCACATATATATATATATAGAACATACACAGACATCATCCTTAACTGTATTTGTGGTGATGTAGTAAAGCCACACGTTGTGGGTTTTTCTTTTTTCCCTGCTAAGACTGTTAGGAAAGGTACTAATTAATTCTGTGTAAGCAACTTTCTAGATAGATGATTCAAGTTCAGAGATTGTACTATTAGATGCTATAAAAGTCTATACCCAGCTAATCTAACAATTCATTCCTTAGCAATACAGGCCTTACTTTAAAAAAGTTTGCATAAATGTGAGCTCTGTAATTCTCTTTAACCTCTCCAACCCTGATGATTTATGAACTCTACTTCAGCAAAGCTCTGCACCATTCACTGCTGACTGCACACGTGGTTTGTCAGCCTACACAAACCTCCCAAAGGCTGAGATGATTTGGCTGTTATTCAAGTGCACGTGGTGCTGAACCTGGAAGCTATAAACAGAAGGGAGGCAACAACTACCTGTGCATCCAAGAGGCCATTCGTTTCACTCAGGCTTAGCTCATTACCTTTTCTTTTTTTTTTCTTTTTAATTCATGAGGTTTAGAAATAAATCCCACAAAATTTCCATTTGCAAATCTGTGGAATTTGATTCACTTTTCTTACCTCTCAACTCATCCTGTGTTATTTTGCATTTTTCTTGCTTTTGAATTCTCCCTAATCAAATTCTAATATAACACCTGTTGCAAGGAAACTTAAAATATTCTGCTACGTCTGCAGTCTTACACCTTTATCACTAAAGATAAAATACCATCAGGAGGTTGAGAAAGATGGAAGTGGAACTTCAGTGTCACATCCAAAAACCCTCAGCTTTGGACACCTTCAAATGTCTGCTACAACCCTTGTCTTTCAAACACTTCTGACCCAAAGAAGCCTCCAAACCCAAACATTTCACCAAATACCACTTACACAAATTCAATTAACATATAAAGCTAAAGTTTTACTATTTTCCCGTGACAGCAAAAGCCTCATTTAACTTTTATTCATGATATACAAAACTTCTCTAGTTCTAACCACAGAATTTTAGTAGCAATGACGCAAGACTGAGAAATGTCTTCAGGTGCTAAATTGAGTTGGCATACTAAACCATCTTTCTCTCAACAACCATAAGCATGGCTTCTTCTGTGCAAACACAGATCTAATAAAGTTAATTATTTTCACTGCTACAAAACAAAATCAAATTCAAGAAAATTTTCTTAGCCAAAACTAATGACAAAAGTCAATGTGCCATTTTGAAAAATATAATCCGATTAAGACTTACCTCCAAACCAATTAAATTATTAACACACTGTACACAGCATGCAATTTCAAAATAAACACAGCTTACTGTTGTCTGCAAATTCAGTGAAAGTAATACTGTAATGCAAAGTAACACTCTCTTCATCTCATCTTAGAAATACAGTTTAGTCAAACTTTCTTTGACTGTTATATCCTTCCAAACTGCACATGTGAAAACAAGTTATTCCCCAAGTAAATGTTTTCCAATACTAGCAACTTGATACACAGCAGGTTAACAAACCATGCAATAATTAAAAAGAAAACCAAAAAAAAAACCCAGAAAGCAAACAAAAACACAAAAAAAATCCCACAAACAAGAACAAAAAAAACCCCCAAAAAACAAAAAAAAAACCAAACCCACAAACAAAAATCAAAAACAAAAAAGCCAAACTCAACAAAAAAATCCAAGTTAACAGATGTTACCTACATTTTATGCTGGTTTCTGTATCAAAGTACCAAAATTGATAATGCACTAATCCTTTCTAAGCCTTCACTTCTCTAAACATACTGTGCACCAAGAATTAGATGCTTTAAAGTTAAATTTAAATTTGCTTTAAACTCATACCAACGGAACAGTTTTTCATAATCACTTTTCTTAGCATAAAGTCAAAAGCTGTCTGTATCCCAAAACTAGTGTGGAAGTTGCATAGTATAACTTGTAATTACTTTTCTCCCAATGTAAGACTTCTGTGTTCAAAAAAAACCACAACCATTAAGACCATTATTATAAAACTTCTTTTAAAGGCATTTCTATAATTTTATAGAAAATGAAAGGCAATGTCCCATTCTCCTAGGCTAGCTGACTTTCAATTTACCATGTCACTTAAATTAATCAAAGTAATTTTCATACAGATCCAGTAGATTACTCCTCTCAGCTTCTTTCAGCTGGTAAGATCACAACAGCACAGAATGGTATTCTATAGTCATATTTTAAACCTGAGCTTCAGGCAATAGAAAATGGAGTACATTTTTGAAGACAGCAGAGATATCCAGTTATAATTCTGTTCTATTTGAAGGAGTATACATTTAATAACAGACTATTTTATTTTCTTCTCTAAACTTACTCAAGCATTCTTGATTTCTTTAATCCATGGGTGCAGCCTTAGTTTTCATACCTATTCATTACAGCAGCTTAATGAAAGAAAGGTGTACTTACATACAACAGAAGCTCAAAGGAAGGCACTACAGGTTTTAATCCAATCACAGTTCTGAAGGAGGAGTAGTATCTATTTCAATTTGAAGCAACAGCAGAAATACGTATCGCACAGTACATTAAATACTAAATCATATTATTTCCTCCTTCAAAACAAAAGAACTACATATATCATTTCACTAACATAGTTATGAAATATGCACAGCTACAATTAAATTCTTAGTCAAGGCAAATCACCAAGAGTCTGACTCAGAGTGTCTGCATGGCCTGTCCTTTTAACTCATCAAAAGAAATGCCACAGAGTGCTGTGCCACAAGCCAGAGTCACCTTTGTATGAGAGATCAAACATTTCTTGTCATCTGACTCTTGACAGCTTCAGTATGAGCAAGTATCAAAGCTTTTTTTTCTTTCTTTTATTATTAATGCATCTCATCAAAACATTCTCATTCAAAGACACCGACCACTGCTCCTGATGAGTAAAAATGGAGAAAGGAACACAAGAGGATGTCAAGAGCATCATTATTCAGTGGGTACTTGTGTAAGAATGCATTTCTCAATTCTTCTTCATCCTTGTGAGACAATAAAATACCTCTTCATACAGAGTACCTTAATAATTTTGCTAAAGTTAGCATTTTAACTGCAGGGCAAAATTAAGTAGCAAAACACTTTGTGCAATTAAAGAAATACCTTGTAAATGACAAAGACTAGTAAGAAAACACAGAGACATTTCCTGGTTTGAATGCTAACGTACAGTGTCTCCTCTGACACAGCTAAGGGTTTTTATCATGCTACACACACATGCTTTGGAACTGTCACATCTCCACTCTTGGCCACAGTGGCACTTCACTGAGAAAACATCAACCCAACAATGGAGCCACTTGTGAGGAGTAAGGAGCTGGAATGAAGGAGCTCTGTTTCAACACAGTACAAAAGCCCAACGCCTTTGATGCTCCCACATTCTCACTCCTCTGATACAAAAGAAAATGAAGGTCCAGCTCTGGCTCCATCCAGGCACAGCCTGGCCCAGCTGTGCTTGCTGTGTTCAGCCACATCAAGACCTACGCTGACCCCAAGGAAGTCACTACACCGCTCCCCAGAGCTTGGAAAGTTAATTATGTTACACATACTAGTGTGAATACGTGTTCCCATATGCTGTTAGAAATTCTATCCAAACTCCTAAGCCTCTCAGATCACAGAGAAGTGATGGTGGCTCTGTGGTCACCTGCAGCATCCCTGGTATGGCTACTCCCCAGGACCAACATCATTCTCATACTACCTGAGAGCTATTGTTTTGTTCCTGTTATCAGAAGTTTTCCAAATAATATTAGGCTGGTTGCCCTTTATCATGCTCATGATCATGATATTTAAGCATTTCAGTCAGTAAGTTCTCACCCTTTCAACACTTTGTATGAAAGAGCCACTACTTCAGTTTTAGAGAAAGTGAAACAACAAATGTTTTTGTGCTTAAACACATGAAGAATACAAATAAAAACAAAGAGGGGAAAATAATGGAATTGATAAATGCCAGTCATAAAATATTCTTTCCTCTAGACAAGGGTCTTGCCATCACAATGTATCATTTGAGAGTCCAAATATATCAGAGCTAAACCATGACATATTATGCAGCCTCAGAGATTGAAACATGGGCATGTGTGCACTTATAATGAATTTTTTGTATTCTGAACAAATCTCATTGGTTTAATACGAGTATTTCTATAAACATGCAAATACTATTAATAATGCTCTTTATACTGTCTAGTATTAAGCAATAACAAAACTACTCCTATAAAATGGAATTCCACACTGTTGAGTTCTGAACTATTACTGATACTAAGCTTTTAATGCAATGTCAGAACACGCAGAAAAAAACCCCTTAGCTTTATATATATAATGGTACCTTGCAGGAAGAACAACAACCACATATACAAGCAAAAATTTCCAGAGAATAACAATGTGCCCACCCGATAAAGAAGTAGTAAACAGAGTTTACAACCTACTTATATGCTATTTAATGTATAACCATGATCAGTTATCTGGCTGTTGCTCTACACTCCGATTTTACTTACTTTGATGTGTTTGTAGGCAAGGTACAAACACCATATGTTATCTGAGTTCTGCACGAAGGGCATGCATGGCAATAACACTTGAGTTAAGACAACTGAATCCTATCTAATTATATTCTTCCTCCGTTCTGAGGCACAAGTTATTCTCCAGATTAATAAATACAATTAGAAGTGTTGCAGGTTAAAGACAAAAACAAACAAACAAAAAAAAAAAAAAAACAGACACAAGGCTCACATTCCTCATCTGTTTGTGAAGTTTACCCACTCAACTCCGGCCCTGCCGCAGCTGGGTTTGGGCTCATCACTCCTTTCTTAGCTTTTACATCCCACCAAAAACTCCAGCCTTCAGACCTAAAGGCGACAAGCCCCCAGCACAGGGGGCCATCTCCGCAGGCGTTCTCCTCGGGGTGACAGCTTTTCCCCCGCGCAAGGCCAACACCGCGGTTTCAGCCAGCAGGAAACGGAGAGCGCAGCCGCTCCCAGCCAGGGCCGCTGCCCGGGCGGGAATCTTCTCTCGGCCGAAGGCGCTCCCGCCGAGGAGCAGAACCGGCTGCCGGCCCCCCTCCTCTGGCGGGGCCGGGGCGAGGCGCCGCAGCCCCGCGGGGCGGCGAGGGAAGCGCCGAGGTCGCCGGGCAGCGCGGGGAAACGCGGCGGCGGGAAGGGACAGGCCCCGCGCCCGCGGGAAGGAGGGAGCGCGGGGCCGGCCGGGGCCGCGCCGGGGCCCGCGGCACCGCCGCCAATCCGCCTCCCGCCCCGTCCCGTCCCGGCGCTCACCGCGTTCTTCTTCTGCACCATCTTGTCCATCTTCTTGGCGATGCGGATGATCTCGTCCTCCGTGGCCATGGCGGCGGCGGCCCGGGCGGCGCCAGGCAGCGCGGATCGAGCGCCGGCCGCGGGAGCCAGGCAGCGCTGCCGCTCGCCGAGAGCAGGGGCGGGGCTGCGGCCGCTCGCGCGCCGCGCTCCCCCCAAAACAGCCCCAAACCCAGCAAAAGCACAGCGAGATGTCTGACCTCTGCCTACCTTCTCTGGGCACTGCGCCAAGCCTGACCGAGGTCAAGAGGCGTTTGGACAACGCTCTTCAGGCCTGTGGTGTCATTCTTGGGGTGTCCTGTGCGGCGCCCGGAGTCAGACTCCATGAGCCTTAGCGGATCCTTCTCAAATCAGGATAGTCCGTGATTCTGTCTGTGGCCCTCTTACCCTCTCCATGCCCCAGCAATGCTGCTGGCGCTGCCCCTGCTCGTACCCAGAGCTAACACACAGCGAACCATGCCGCCCGGAATCCCCTCCCTACAGCCGAGCTTTTCTTCGGCTGCCACGAGGCTCAGAATTACAGCAGACAATCGATTTGTATTAGTCAAAGGGATGGCCAGATGCCCATGGCCCCTCTAACAGAAAAGGTTTTTAAACATTCATCTTTTTAAGAAGTTTAAGAGTTACTTTTATATAAAATGGAGGGTTTCAAATTGCAGCCTCAGAGTGAAGCTCGGAAGATACAAGTCCCGAGGCAGTACAACAGACCTGGAGACAAACTTTGGCATTGGCCAAGCATCACACTGTGAGGTACCACCGTGCTTCTGAGTCTTAAATCTAGGTTAAATCTCGTGTGTGTTCCAGTGGGACATATCACATTTATAAAGTCTGACATATAAATATTACACATCATTACTAATGGAATTCTGTTCATCAGCTGAGCTAGATGGCTTGTTACTGTGATTTTTGAGTGAGAACAGCATCATTAAACCATTTTTGCTGTAAAACAGGAGTGTTTACTTCACAAAAACAGTAGGCACATGTGAAGGTTACAGGAAGATTATCCCTTCTTAAGATCCAGGAGGGTGCTTATACAGCCACTCAAATCCATTACAAGTAAGCAGTGGAATGCTGTGGATGTCCCAGTTGTGAACTGAGGACTGTAAAATATGAACATGTCGGAGAACAGACAAGGCAGATCTTTTCCTCCGACAACACTCAAGAAAGCCATTACAGGAAGAACTGTCAACACACTTGTTTGTCATGCACTGGGCAGCAAGATTTTCTTGTGTTTTGAAGCCAGATACAGGGGGTTTAGCCACTTCTACATCCTGCTCAATAGACACAATAGTCAGCTCTAAGGCCTGCACATATTAGAAGCAATTAAAATTATTTGGGATCTACAGGATCTTCCCCCAGGTTTAATCTGGGCCATGAACAGGACAAGCACACAGAAACTTTGTCTGCTGCTTTTTTGTTTATTCTGCCCAACAGGGAGTAAAAAACCCAAGAACAAAGAAAATATTTTTAAGGAAAATAATACCTATTTTTTTTGGAAAATAAATTCATTAAGGAGCAGATTTTGGGGAGACAAAAATAAAACAATGCTGCTTCTCACATTTAAAGGATCATGCCAGCTCAGGTTTAATTCCATTTTGTCTAGATTTAGTTACCTAGTACCTGTAATAATCAAACACCATATTTAACCTGATGCTAACCTCAAATGAAGGTTGGCATCATTGTTCCCCACAATCACATCAATGATAAAAACAACATACAGGGTGTTGGCAGCTCAGAGGTATTGGTATGCTACAGGATCAACAAGCTTGTACCTGTTCTACAGTAGGTGCAAGTTAGGTCAGGGACAATACAATCACAAAATTAGAAATCTCAAATCAATCACTTTGATTTGTTTAAATGCATTTAATCTCTGGAATAAAGTCACCCAGACTTTTCTAAAATTTCTTTTAAAAATACAATTCAACACCTACTTCACTGGAAATGCATGGAAGAGTTCAAAATGCAGATTAAATCTATTAACATGCAAAATGTACCAGGTGAGAAACTGACAATTATAAATTAAAACCCATGAGAGCACTTATAAAAGGCAAAGCACATCACACTTATCTAATCTTAAAAAAGTAGCATCAGAGAAATATTTCAGTAGGGTAGGGAAATCGAAAAATAATCAGATGGCAATGCATATCCTTTTTATTTTTTTAAGTAGATGCATTAAAATAAAACATAATACAGCTCACATAGTTTATACTGTATGCTACAATAGCAGAATGGTATCAATTAACTGAATTGGTACTAACCAAATTATTTATGTCAGCTGCTCCACCAACCTTGAGACAGCAAATCTTTATCAAAAAAGGAACACACAGCCCTCCACATGCTTGTTCTCTTGTTTTAGCTGGTTCTAAACCAGGCAGGTTTGTACAGCGCCAACCTCTTCTGTAACATGTCACTCCCAGTCCAAAGCAGGAGAGGGAAAAGCAACCTCATTGACTTTTTCCTTTGTTTAGCACCTTTCTCCTAAATTAAAACATTAGGAAGAAGAAATAACACACTGTTCACTGTTTGTTGCACTGCACTTACCTGTTATGGCACATCCTCACCACTCTTTTGCAACCTTTTCTAAAGGGTACTGCACACCTGCTCATGCCGAAAGCCTATGTCCAACCCACATTTGCTGGACCATGGGGCCTTCTATAATACTAAGACTTAGCAGGCAGAGATGACTCTTCCTAAAAGAGTTCACATATGAAATAATGTAGATTTTTACTAACTAGTCTCATTTGATATGAGACAGCATCTTCAGAAATTTAGGGCAGGAGGGGCAACACACCAGCACATTCATAACTGCAGAATGTGAAGTAAAGCATCCCTGAACTGCTGTCAAGGCACTTAAAATCCTACATTTTCAGGACTCATATTCTGTATGGAAAAATCTCCTCTAATCAGGTAGAAACACAACTGTGCAAAATACATTCACAGCATTGCAGAAGATTTTATGTAACCATGTTATGGCTATTAATCCTCTCCTCTTTATTTGAGCCCTGAGTGCAACATCTTAGATCTTCCAAAACAGAATCTCAGCTGGTCTGAATCAGCTAACCCTTACAGAGGGAGATGAGTCCAATTACAGACACATAAGGGGGGGGGGGGGGCTATAGCAAAAGGAAGTTCCAATTTCTCAGAACCAAATTTTGTTCAAAAATTTCTGAAATAGCAATAAACATCTATTAGTTGTTCTATAGCTATACAACAGATGGGCTGGGGTTTTTATATTTATTTTTTTCAAAATGTTTACATTTTCAAAATGTCTTCATTTTTTTTCAACTTAGAAGCAGTAACTGCAGGCATTTAAATATTAAAAAAAAATAAACTAATGTTTTAGGATGTTTTATTTTTTTAGTTTCTAGAAGTCTTCTAGACTTCTCTATTCTGTGGCAACTTTATCTACTTTTTCCATATAGACTTCAAATATTTAAGCCTGTTAAAGATCCTCTCTGATAATTTCAAATACTGCAACACAGCTACCAAATTATTTCAAGTGCACAAACTACTTTAAGAGTTTGCTTGTTATTCACAACTGAGGAACATTCAGACTCCAACTGCTCCATCTGTGAATAGAGAGGTAGCTCTTTAAAACAAGCCTTAGATGAGGGAGGTCTATCTTCTGCTCACAAACTAAACCTCCCACTTAGATGCCTGAAGCAAGTTCACTACACCGCAGCAAACTGGCTGGAAGTTTTAAGTTTTACTAGTTTTGCAGATAAAAAAGGAGGCAATGGGTTGCTCTTTTCTAGTAATTGGTCCTAAAAGAAAAACATTATCTACTGCCTCACTTTGTGGATGTCCATTAAATTATACAAGTACTTTGTTTAAATCAACTTTAATCAGCTACATCAAAGCTACCTGTTCAACTCAAAGAGAATTAATAAAATCTGTTATCCCAAAGGCAAATGTGGTAAGATGAGAGTGGCAAGCAATGAAAAGGAAGGAAAAAAAAAAGTGTGGGGGGGAGCCAGGAAGGGGGAATCTGTTCTACAGCTATTAATCTTCAAAGAATCCCATTTTCAATTTAACTAACAGACATTCTGAAAACTTCTTGAGTCATGTTCTTCACTTATACCACTGCTCTCATACTATATTTGATAAAGTTTAATACACTACATTGTCTTGTTTGGGGGATTTTTACTGTGCTAGTTTTAGGCAATTTTTCCACTCACAATTACCTTATCAGGGATGCCAGGGCTGAAAGTAAATAGAAACTGAATATTACTCAAAATGTTTTTTTAAAAATATACCATATTAGCAGATAACTCTGTGTGATATTGCATTTTCACTGTTACTAGCTGTTCTTAGATCTTGATTTGCAACAACAAATTCACACAGCACTGCATCTACCATGCATTCTCATACATTCATGAAATTCCTCACTGTACTCCACACTGACTTTTGGGCATTGCAGTCTGTGGAGACAAGCAGCCTTTTAGCTGCTTAAAGCTGCTTGAAAGGGGAAATCTGCCTTTACCACACATACACCCAATTCCCTCTCTTCCCAGATAATCCCACATTTTCTCTAGAGTGCCCTTCACAATGTACAGCACTGAGTGCCCTCAAATATTAAACTAAATAGCACATGTAACCCCTGACCTGAAAATTGTTTCTTTAACAAATCTGTTAAGTGGTGCATATGCCAAACCTTAATCAACTTCAAAGCCTTTCCAACAACACAAAATACCTAGAGAAAGACGCAAAAATGCAGAGTGAGAAGACTTTGGCTCTTCAGTGTCCTAGAATAACTCTACTAGAAAAATACCTTAATTTCTTTTATCTTTAAAAATTATTGCAAATTCCAAGAAAACAAGTTAAAATTAAATTCACCCAGAATATGAAAACCACCCCCCAGTCATATTTAGCATTCTTTCAACAAAGTATCAAAACCTAACTTCGTAACTGATTTTCAGTAACTACAAAACCTTGTTTTTCTGTATTACAGTAGGCATACATTACCATGCAATACATTTTCAAGAAGGCTCTAGAGTGCCTGTTTCACAGCATGAGTAAAAGCTCAACTTCCTTCAGGTAAGTATGGAAAAAAATCTTAAGTACTTGCCCAAATGCTGATTGAAATTTATTTCACAATGATTAAAAATGGAAAGCTTTTACATTTTCCCTACTATAGAAATAACTTCTGAAGTTAAGATTTATTATCATAAATAAAATTAGTAAAATAAATTACATTTTAGATGTTTTTAATAAATATAAGTGACTTATATTTCTTAACACAAGGAGTGTTCAGTATTTGTTTATAAAATTTAAGAGACACAGGCCTTGTACATATGGGTTCATTAGCATCTTACAGTTTGCCTTAAGTCATCATATGCAACAACCCAAACAGCATCTCTACCTACAAGATGCATCCAAATGATTTCAACGAAGTGCAGTATACTCCATTAGAGAGAACATGTTTTAATTAACAGTTCAATACCAGTTAGAGTGTACAGTACTTTTACCAATCTACTGTGTTGTAATTATACAAGATAGGACAAAGAGACCACATCATACAGCCCTCACCACAGTACAGACCCCAGTAAAGTTTTATCTCAAGAACAGCTGGAAAGAATTGGCTTATAATATGCAATTCAACATGTTTATTCAAAAGTGGGCAACATATTCCAACAAGAAGTCAGACTTTTGACAGCACAAAACTGCAGTCCAATTTAAGTACCATTTTGAAATTAAGAACACATTAAGGAGTTAGATACCCATTGAAACAAACTGATCTGCAAGAAAGGTATTTTCTTATCAATGCTTTCACAGGTTTGATAGACATCATCTCCTTTCGTGGAAAGTCTAACATTATAAAAAAAATAAACATTATTGGACAGTTTAAAATTGTAGTTTACAAGGATAGTACATTCATATTTAGAACACTGGCAGTCCAACTTCTCCATTTTAATAGAATATTATGAGAACTCCTCCATCAGACTGAGCTATTATTCAGCCCCAAGTACAGGCATTATAACAACAATCCCAGCATCAAATCACTGCAGGTAGTGAAGAAGTTCAGCTACAAAATCATACACAAAGCTTTCAAAGCAGCTGGGAAGTTACAAAAGACAGGAGCTCAACACACACACAGTGTAATAAACACGGGAGGCCACATAGACTTGAAGTTTCCTCTAGCTTCTGTGCTCTTTAAGAACTGCCAACTACAATATAAACATACACTCCTGAATAAAAAAAAATTAGAAGAATTCTTCCTAGAATACAGAAATTCAAAGCAAGTCAAAACATTTACTTATATTGACTTTGGTAACATAGGTTTGTAGATAAAGCAAGCAGCAAAATAACATTAAGAAAAATATTTTTGTTATGATAGCTGAATGTTTGAACAAAGTTAACACATAAAAAGCTTTTGTAGAAAAACATCTGAGAGCATCATAACAGTGACAATTGAAGGTGATATGCATTAGAGTGTCTAAGTACTCAAATTTGACCACAAACTGTAAACACAGTTCACCAAGTTGAAGTGTTATGAAGATAACACAGAAGGAAGCTAGGGCAGATCTCATTTTAACATCTTAGAAATACTTTTTTAAACCAGTTCTTGAAGGAGGAAAAATATGTGAAATGAGCACACAATCAATTAGAAGTTAAGACAGATGAACAGAGTTATCAACAAATCTACAAGCAGAACATGAAAATAATGAAGGAAAAATTAGAAGCTTGTGCAAGAACTTTGGAAACACACCAATACTCAGGGAATTATTTAAACAACAGGAGAATGAAAATAAATCTAAAAACTAGGAGAAATAGCATATAGTTTGCTTACCAAGACTGCAATTCAGTAGAATTGCAAAATCAGCTAATGCAATTTGGGAATGACTCCAAGCTAGGACATAATGTTTTCTCAAGAGAACTTTGGCACAACTACAGTAAGAATATTATGGTTTCTTCTGTGAACTAAATTAACTGAAAGACAAATTGGCAGATCTATAGAAGAGAGTGACTGAAAGAAATTACTAATTAAACTTCAAAGTTAATAAAAATTCCCTCTTAACTACACAGATGGAATATCTAAAACTGTTTCATTACCATTTAGGAAAAAAAACTCCATTTCAATTTTGCATATAAAGAGATGTTTAATAATCCAGAGAAACTGGATTAGAAAATAAGCAGCTTCCAAAAAATGAAGTGCAACATTAAAAAAAAAAAGCACTGAAAACTGGTAACTTAGACTAGGTAAACAGGTCAGATCTCTGGCAGCAGCAATGTTAAAGGAGAGATATAAAGGTGCAATTCCTCACATATGTATTTGTACTGGCAGATACCTCATGTAAATCCACATACACTCTAAGAGGACCCCTGGGAGAGGAGAAGTACCTTAAATGCAGGTGAGAAGCACAATGCTGACATGACAGATACATCCAAAATAGAAATATTCTTTGACTGAAAGGATAGAACATTGTTATACAGCAAATTATGCAGTAAAAGTGTAGTGCATTGTTTTAAACATTCCTAGTGTGGTGACAGCCTCTGAATGTTACATAACAGCCGTTTTCAGCAGTAAATTATGGCTCTTAACTGAAAAAAGCTATTGAGTGTGCATCAACTCCTGTAAACCAGTGCATTCTACAATTTTAAGGTTCTGAAAGAAGAAACATTCTGTATCTTGTAAATTTACTCTTTTTTTTTCCAGGATAGGTCTTCAGATTCCTAGGCTATACTGATCTGGGGAAATGCAGATGGATAGATTTGAAAAGAAAATGCTTTGTTCCTACTCAGAAAACAAAAAATCAAGTATCAACATGTAATAAGAGAAAGTATTATATGGTATCATCTAAAACTATCACTTTAAAGTTTAGGTAAATTATATCTCAATTGCACTTATATTTCTAGTAAAAAATAATTCAAAGAAGTGTGTCTTACAGATGAGAGTTCAACAACACACAGAACTATGCAGCTCCATTATTTTCAGTTATTTACTCCAAAGCACAGAGAAAAAAAATCAAAACAATATTCTGTAATTGTTCATGTAAAACACATAAACAAATGAAAACTACAACAACTAAAGCATCAGATGAATATTCAGTATGAAAACAAGATTTTTTTTTAATGAAACTCAAATTAATCCTATGCACTTCTTCAGAATTCTGTTCCAAGTCAACATTTGCAATGAGTTTGAAAGAAAAAAGAATAAGTGACAAACAATTGTCTAATAAGAAATGAGTCCCTTTAGAATTTCCACAGTATTTATCTATATGAACATTTTAAAACTGAGGTGGTTTAAAGATAAGAAATACCTTTGCAGACTTCTAGCCATTATAGAACAGCCCTCCTTATCTGTTAAACAATTAACATATAATCCTTAAAGCTTTATCCTTGGTAGCATTTATTCTACCATCATATGCCCACTATGTTACATGTTCTGTACTTTATGCCCACTGTGTTTTATGTTGTATTCTTTGTGCATTCATTACATAAAAGAAATGTCTTATTTTTCCAATGAGTATTAAGAACAAATCATGTCTCAAGTAAAACTAAACTGGTCACATCTATGATGTTCACTTAAATTTAGTTTTTGTTACTTGTACAAATAGTTTGAAATTCTGCAATCAAGAAAAAAAAAATAATCAGACATCTTAAAAGAGTTACATTCTGTCATTGTTACCTAGTTCCCTCATTCACATCCTTCCCACCACTGGGTGATAAATACTAAAAAGATTATAATTTATTTTACATGTGTATTATTTAATCTTCATTGAAAGTATAAATTTGCAACACAGTAGTAACACTGCAGGTATAGAAACAATGTTTCCTATCAGGCATATGAAAAGATTTAACACTCTACCACAGTTGATGCTGGTGTATTTATATAGAAGGCTTCTTACAGATCAGTTCAGTCTATGGGAGGTAGATGTTTGTCTATGAACTGTTTTACATCCATCATCTCCTGTTTAAAGATAAAAATACGTATTAGTTTAAGTCCTTTGCTACTACATTATCAGTTACACTAAATCATGCTTTAACATTTGACTTATAATGAGCACCTGGGATAGAAATATTGAGCAATTAGTTACTTGATTAGCACTCTACACACAAGTCAAGGCTGATAACTTCATGGCACAATGCACTCAGAAGAGGCTAAAATATAAGGGAAAAACCAAAGACTACTTTTTCTCTCCCTCTGAAGTTGAACAGGGAAGCTACACATTAATCATCTAGTGATCTTGATAGCACCGGCCTATAGGGTTTCAATGTAGCTGAGGCCATCGCCTCCTGTGTACTTTAAACTTTTACAAGTTAACAGCAGCATGAAAAGCCAGCAACTCCTCCTCCTAACCATTCAGCTTCATTTTCAGCATGCTTCCTTCCTTAAGGAAAAGCAATACAGCAAACTAGACTGAGAAACCAATCCGTGGCAATCTTTTTTTTTAAAATTAAGTCGATGTTGAAAGAAAGAACACATTACTAACATATTTGTGTAACAACTCAGCAATATTGCAGTCTAAATACAATACTACTCCGTAAATGTTACAAAGAGGTTGTTCAAAGGAACAGTTCCTACAAGATGCAACAATCCAAATTAACAATGTTACTGCTGCTGACAAATGGCAAATCTGTTCTTAACTCCACTTTGATTTCTTGCTCCTATCACTTACTTTCTGTGAGTTCTGATGCTCAACCTCCCTATAGCTGCAAACACTGCAGGCTGCAGGTTTTTTGCCATTTGAGCAAATTCAAATGATTCAGGGAAGTTTCTGATCTGCCCCAGAGCCAGTACAAGGAGGAAGTGAGAGCCACAAGGTCACGAGCAGAGGGAGTCCACCCCTTTCTGGCAGCAGGAAGTTATTGCATCAGCTCAGCTGTCTGCTGAGCCAGAACCATAAATACAGGTTCTGAGGCTGCCTCTTTCATAGCTTCAGCCCTCCCTGCCTATTCCTTCAATGTTTCCCTCTACAAAACTACCAGGATTCTTCTCTCCAAAATCCTATATTGGATTTATGCCATGAGAATTTTTCTTTTAATTAGTTTTTTAAACTAAGCAAATAATAAAAATTTGGGAAAAAATAGTATTTTATAGATCAAGTTACCTAGTCCCCAAAATACAATCTTATGAGGAAATTCTCACTAGTCATAAATTTTTGCTTTGGGTGTTTTTTTAGCCCAGAATTCAGTTACTCATCAAAATAAGCAGCATGAAGCACTTGTTAATAAAAAAAAAGTAAAAAGGAAAAAAAAAAAGAAACAAAACCAACTGAACAAACAAAAACTACCTCTAGCAAAAAAAGACTATAAATATTAGTTTTGAGGGAAAATAATTAACTATACACAGCTAAAACAGGATGTATTAAGAAAGTTACCTCAAGAGATGAACTATGCATCATGCCAGAGTAAGTCTTGAAGGTTACATTGGCTGGATTTATCATAGTCTTCAGCTTCTCAACAGTAAGGGAACCGAACATTATAGGAACCAGGGGGTCACAGTCCCCGTGGCACTGAAGAACAGCAATGTCCTTGTTGACACCACTGATAGGGCCCTGGGAGGGGTAGAATTAAATAGGAGAAGAGAAGAAAGAGACACTAAGTGGAAATAAGGCTAACACCTTTGAAATAAAATATCCCCATGGCACTATGGCCTGTGGCATGACAAACAAACTGAATTCTGAGGGGAAATAGTACAATGTATAGTCTGCAAGCAGCTCCTTATGAAGTAAGCTCTGCACCTGACAGCACATTAAGCTCAAAGACCTGCAAATAAAATCCTGGCAAAAAGTTTTATAACAGAAAGTCATAATTTCTGGCCAAGTAAAAAACCTGAAACTTTGCTCCAACACCTAGTCTCTAATAAGATAGTGCCTTGCAGACAGAACAAATGGCAGACAGAAAAGAAACCATCAAGGAAAATTTGTTATATCCTTTGAATTTTCTAGTAGCATCAATATAAGCAAAAATAGCTAGTGAGTGTTTCTTCACTTTCCTTACTTGACAAAATCTAAAATTTTAGGGCCCTGTTTTAAAAACTTCCAAATTATCAAACAACAGTCATCGTCCGGTAATATTGATGACCACTAATTCTTGCACAAGATTCAATCTTCAGATATACTCATTGCCCAAGTGCAAATCATCTTAGGAAAGAAACAAATACCTGAGGAAAAGAGGCCCGTAGAGGAAGCCAACAGCTGAGGGCTACAACTCCTGCTAATTTTTGATGTGTTGTGAGAGCTGTATACAATGATAAAGCACCTCCCTAAAATAAAGAGAAGTATTAGAATAATGACAGTAAAGTTCCTTTAATGTTTGCTTCAAAATCTCCGATTTCTCCTTCAAAACTCTTTTCCTATTGCAATTTATTCTTCTTTAGAGCCAACAACTAAAACCAGTATTTATGTACAACATTTGTTTTGCTATTTCTCCTCCCTTCCAAGTCCATGTGGTCAATTCAGAAGTAAGCCAGCAAATTTACTGTAACTAACAGTTGTCAAAAAAAAAAAAAACAACAAAACAACAAAACCAAAGACTATTACTCACAACAGCATTATCACTACTTTAATATTTATTTATTTGCATGTAGACTGAGGGATTTGACATATGGACCAATTAATCTACTAACCTACCTGAGATGCCTTACAAGTATGAAGGAAAAGATTTCCCAAATAAATCCAGACCTCCAAATATCTACCAAATTCAATTAAAAATACTACCTAAATTTTCAAGCAAAACAATGTAGGTTATGTGCATAAAGATTTTAAACAGACTAGTTATTTTAGTACCTTTTTTATACATGCATGTTCATTTTCCAGTGAACAGTAATTATTTCCATAAAACCGAAAAACTTCTTTTGTTAAAGCAAAATTTTGACACCTTAAAATTTTAGAGGCTTCTAACATCAGCTGACTTCAATTGAAGTGTCTGGGTTTCCCAAGTTAATAAAGCTAGGTTACTTCCCTAGAAAAAAGACAATAGTTCTTTCCAACTATACCTTACCTGAGAAAAGCCTCCCAGAATAATTCTATTAGAAGGAATTCCATTTTTTACTTCTTGATCTATCAGTGCTTTAACTGCAACATAAATAAAGGCCAGTTGTTAAAATCCACTCCATTCTCTAGGAAGTCCAGAAGAGGAAAGATGCCTTCTTCCTGGCATCAAGAGAAAGCTAATGAAATGAAATTCTAGGCTGCTATATGTTTACCAGATCTAGACCACAGTTGGAAATTTCAGTGCCACTGTATAATTTCCAAAGAGAAAAACATGCAAATAGGTCTTGCAATAGCACCAGTGGTGGGAAGATGATATCCTCTTCCAAGCAAAAGCAGCAGAACTGGATGCTAATACTGCTCTGACCTGCTGCACTACCTAAAAGCTCCCAAAAATTATTAAACTACATTTGTTCCCATATTTCAGAGTATGAAGTGCTTATACTGCTGAATTATTCTACTTACTAATAAAGTTTAAAAAACAAACAAATAATAAACAATTACTCTAGCTAAACTTTGGTCAGTGATAATACCATATACTCATATTATTTTCCCTAAAAAAATACTGTCTTTGGAAAATCTGTTTCAGATTGATAGTTCATTTTCAAGAATACCTGGAAGTACTTTTAAGACATAAAAAAATACTCCTAAGTATACCATTCTCCGCCGCCTGCTTGATCCCAGCTTCATCTTCCTGTGAATCTGGAGAAAGTCCAATGATATCAAACCTTACAAAAACATCAACAAGAGCATTACTCATTAGAGCATCCATTCCACTTCCTTAATACACAAATAATGAAATTTGGATATTTTCCAGACAAAAATGTTAGCTGTCATATTGTTTAGTACTAACTACCCACTGATCACAAGAAACAGTGCACAATCTGTGAAAGTGGCTTAAAAGACTTAGATCTAGTCAACAAAGCTTTTCTGAGTTTTGACATCTTCTGTAATTTACTGTAGATTAAGCAGCACAGTTTTGATATTTGCTCAAAAAATATTAGCATGAATTTTGCTGCATGTACAAATTAAAATATGGTTTGAAGAAATACAAGAAAAACAAACACAAGTTACTTTGGCGGGGGGTGGGGGGAAGCCCAAAATCCAATCAAACTGAAGACTGGTTTAAGATCATTGAAATCTACCATATTCTTCTTGTTCTCTATTCAGAATGGATGTTCTAAAGAACAGTTTCTATATATCCTACTGGCCCACCAAATATTACTTGCTAGTAGCAATAGTGTTTCCACATCTCTACTGACTCTGAATTCAGACACAATGCATCCTACAGACCACACCAGTAAAATAAATTGGGGTTTTGTTCTAAGACATACAGATTAGTCCTGAGGTATAATCACTACCACAGATACAAAAGATGATAATTAAGAGTGTACTTATGACAGCCCTTTTATAAGAACAGAACTAAAGCAAAATGGTTTTCACACTTGCACATGATTAAAACCAGATCCTCAGTTATTCACAATTTTAAATTAGGAACAATGAGTTCATAGCCCCAGATACGATTTGATTTGAATTGTCTACATTTGAACAAATACTTACCATGATGGCATAGACATGTTCATGTTCAAAGAAACAGGCATAACTGGCCTAGAAATAAAAATGAACATTCCTGACATAAGATATATACTGAAATTCAATAATGCAAATGCAGTAACATCAAGAAATATATCCTCTAACTCTGTCTTACTTTTAAGCAGTAATTAACATTAGTTGCTTTGCAGCATCTGTTGAAGAAATCCTCTTCAACAAAAAAAGCCCCAGAAACCTGCCAGCCCAAACACATTTAGTATTCAGGGTTGAATTACCACTCTCTATGGAGAGCAAGCAAAACATTAATGGGCTGCTTTAAATGTGTGTGTGTGAGTGCATATATTTCATATACATATTTTTAATATGCATGTATTATTTACTTATTTGTAATTAGGAGTTATTTATGACAGTTCCATTCACATGTTCAGGGGATTAAGGCACCTCATACAGCAGCATCACCAGGAAGCAGCCAAAAGCAGCACGTGGTGGAGCCTGGCCACACATGCTTCTGTCAACAGCTGAATCTGCTTAGGCAGTGCCTGCCTTCAGTGCTGGACTCCTTCCCACTCCTGTGCTGCTGTGTGCCATCTTTTCAGCCACAGCAAGATAGCTTCAATGGATACTGCCATGGATCAAATCTGGCTTCAGTTTTAATCTATAGGAATTGAGCAGCGTAAGTTTTGTGGGGAAGGACTGAAAGAAGACAAAGGGCAAGCAAAGAAAACAGCAGATATTGCTAAGCTGCTTTTGAATGGTTCAGCAAAGCTTGGCCATGTGGTAAAACAAATGAATAAACCACAGCTCAGTAATACACCAAAACATTGCTTCCTCGTCTCCCTGCACATCTGCCAAGACCACTGGAGCAAGAGACAATCTGAATTTTGTCTTAAAAAAAATTAAGATTATACTTTATTAGTTTTTCTACCAAGTCAATAGTAAACAGATCTTACTGCCTTATTTACTGATGCCCGACATGCTTAGAAGTATTTAACTTCACAAACTGCACAAAAAGGCAGCTCAAATTGCATTGTTTGCTGAAATTATCAATATCTTGTCAATCTTTAAATTTCTTTGTAATCTACATCAAGTTTCAATCTACTATACACACACACCTAAGTTTAAGTACATGAGGCTAATGCAAATTAGTAAGGAAAAAACAAAAAAAAAATTAATTCTGATAAAAACTGTTTTTGACAAAAGGCTGTTGGGAAAAAAAACCAAAAACCTAACAAACAACTCAATTCACTGAAAAAAAAAAGTCAAAATAATATAACTTTGTACCTAAAACTTTCCAAATATGCTTTTAGCCTGAATAAATACCAGAACTTTTGCCTCAAAGTAAATCACACAGAATTTCCTCAAAACAAAAAACATTTAATAGCATTAACACTACTTTAGAATGGGTTTTTATATAAAAAAATGGAATGCAGAGATAGCCAGATACCATCTCACTTCTGAGATGTCTCTCTGACATGTTTGCAAGTGTCTTAACAGATGATGTCTCTACAGAAAAAGGTAGAACAAGAAAGTTACAAACTTACGCATGTGGGCAAATGTATTTCACATGGGGGCTTTTGATACCAGCAAGTGCTTCTGACCATCCGTGCCTGTTAACAAAAACATATTCAATTGCGTTTATGTTTTGGCTTAGCTCTTATTTCTGGTGCATCAGCACAGACCAAGTATGAAACATGCTGAATTAGATCAATATAAACACACTTCTGGAAAATGTTTACACCAACCACAGTAAGTTATGAACATAGCACTAAACTTAGGTTTCTTCAACCCTTGAATGCTTGTGGCATATATAGTCAGGATGATTCAATCTAATTTGGCTGCCACAGTTGTGGTGCAGCTACAGAAATACCACTGGCTCCAGGCAAAGCCCACACTATCTTTATTAATTTGTGTGCCACAACAGATGCACACAGGTATCCTGCTTCCAGGCAGCTCAGAGGCTGCTTTGCTGCTCCTGCAGAGTTAAGACAGCTTCTCTGACAGCCAGCTTGGCATTCTGTGAAACACATTTCTTGACTTGGGATAGTAGCAAACTGACACCTAAGCTAACTCCTTAACTAACCTAACCACCACATGGAGCCAACCCAATCAATGAGCCCTATTAACTTCAGCTCAGCTTGAATGCTCCTGGATTCAGGCAATCCTGAACAACACCACAGGTTGCAGTAGCTTTTTAATCTCAAGCAGATACTGTATATGAATGTCCATAACAAAACAAGATCTGCACAGCAGGTGAGTTAATGAGCTTCCTCCAAACCAGAACACTGGAGAGCATAAGGTCAAGACTCACTCCAGGCCTCATCTAGAGAGGAACAGACCTTGACCCAAATCTGAACCCATGCACAACCACTGCATGTGCCTGCACTTGGCTTTCAAGAACACTCAATAGCACCTGCATTTCCTGATTTTTCTCATAATTTAGTATTCCTAACTCACCCATGAAATTAGATACTGGAAATTTGGTTCTAAGCAGGAAACACCTCTAACAAGTTTGTCACTGATACAGTTGAACTAATCAGACCAACAGCAGACCAGCCATAAAAGCATGTTTGGTTTAGTTTTAATATCATCCTGAGAAGTTAATTAATGTATGCTACCTAAAGTTGAAGGCATTTTGAACACACTGACATCACAGACATATGAAACACTGACTGTATCTCAGCCTACTTCCTATCAGTACTTTTAGATATATTATTAACAAATTGCAGGAAATATGACTTGCACAATATTTGCAGTATCACAGAAGGTCAAATAAGAATCTAAAGGAGAAATACTACTGATAAAAAAATGGTTACCTAAAAATTTGGTGACATGTTTTAGCCAATTACAAAGTCTAATTTGACAAATTTGGAAAGCAACCTTGTGTACATATTAATGCAGACTGCTTAGAACATTTCTCTATGTTGCATCTTTTGTTCAGATTTTGACAAGTATGTACCAATCTTTAAGTGCCATTTATATAGGAGCTAATACAGAAAAAGCATGTAACCTCTGTTAGACACTTTCCAGAGTAAGAAAAATACAGCTGGTAAATGGAAGTGATCAATTTAGAAATTTATGTGTAGTGGAACAGGTCAGTTTAAAGTGGGGGAAGATATAAAATTGTTAATAGGTTTGCTTCAGACAATTTTTTGGGTCACTACTACAACTTTTACTTGAAATAACCCCAAACAGCAGTTTGCCAAAGGTAGTCTATCTAATCTAATCTGCAGCAAACTATGAGAAATACACCTGAATCACTGTATTTCCACAGACATGTCATGTCTTGTCAAATGAGACATTCCAGTATGCCCAGTGCATTGGCAAGATTGAGGCTGTGCATTAGCTCTGACACAGAAATGGAAATGCCACCTTGTCTAGCGAATACAAGTTAGGTTAAAGAGAAAGTCTCAGTTTTTTACCCCTTGCCAAAACCAACATCAAGCCAATTTGCAAGGATTCAAATTCCAAAAGCTCAAAAGATTCTGCAATCACTTGCTGAACATTTGGTGCCAAGATGCAGGCAGTACTGCTGCCTCAGCTGTGTCCTACCGGCAGAAAGGAAGAGGGGTAAAGCAAACAAGGTGTTGTGTCAGCACAACAAATCACAGCAAAAACCTCCACTTGTAGAATACTGCCAAGTGCATGGACTCCACTGTTTTTTAACTTACTAAATGCTCAGGTTATGCAAGTTTTAATTCTGACTGCTAACTTACATTAGTTCTTTGAAAAAAATAACATAGCAGGTTTCAACCTAGAGGTAATAGTCAAGTTCCAGGTAACAAAATAAAAGTTCTTAAAAAAATATTACGTAATTTTGGCCACAAGGGAGCACAATAGACAAAGCGTTCATGCTACTTATTTTCAGTATCTAAGTGCCAATTCCTTTAAAGTCTTCCACTAAAAAGGCTTCAACACTCTCTTGTTAGTTCAATGGCTTTAATGAATGCATGCTTATTTCTGGGCACACACAAGCTTCAAACAGAAACATTACACCAGAGCTAGAATGCCTCCCAGAAATTGTCTACTCTCTCCATTTCTACTCAAACATGGAAATAACAGGAACAAGGCAACAGAGCATCACACATTTTATTTGGGTGGGGTTTTTTTTGAATCTGAAGACCGTATTTCAGAGAAAGCAATCTGTAGACATTAGATGACTACTTTGGAGTTTGCTTATATAGATCAAAGAGGTCTGGATTTTAGTGTAAGTATGACATTGATAAAGAAACCACGGGCTAACTGCAGCTATTGGCAAACCAACAATCCACAAGTCTGGAATAAAAAAGAACTCTAAATTTAGACAAACACAGGAATAACCAGAAACCCACTCTCAGGAGAGCAAATTATCAGAAAAACAGAGACTTCTTTTTCTACAAAGTTTGTCTCAGGAACAAAAGAGAGATTGCATTCAGACCAAATTCAATAAGTCAGTAAAGTTTTCGAGGACTTAGTGGAAAATTTTAGTTAAATAGTTGTCACCATCATCGCAGGACACTTGAAGTTTTATCTGCTGTTGGCCGCTGCATTCAGTAAAGGGCAAAATGAGAAGCTGAAGTAATTTTTAACTGCTCACGTGTTTAAAATATGCAGGTTGTATTTGAAAGTATAATAACTACTGAGTATGCAATAGATCAGAATACACACCCGGTATCTCCTAATCCGTGAAGAAAAATGACCTGAGGGAAATAAAACAACAACAAAAAAGACAACAAAGGTAGAGGTTTAGGATCACTAAACAACCAAACGCACCTCGCCCACGAGCCCCGGGCGCCCACCCAAGGTCAGGCACAGTTCGGAGCACGGCACCACTTTCTCCCAAGAAAACTCCGCTTCGCTCACTTCCCCTCCCCGGCCCCGCCGCCATCAGCGGCCGCTCCCCGCAGGCACCGCTGACCTTCCAGGTGCCGAGACGGGCCCGCCTCTGGCAGGGAAGGAACGGGAGAGACCCGCCCGGGCCGGGCCGGGCCGGGCCGTGCCGCCCGCCATCCCCCTCAGCCGGCGGCGCGGCCGCGCCTCGCCCCCCGCCCGCCCGCCCGCGGCCGCCGCGCCAACAAAGCGGGGCGGCGGCGCTCCCTGCCCGCACTCACGGCGGCCGTCGCCTTCCTGGCGGCCGGGACGATGGCAGGGAGAGGAGCCGACATGTTGTTGCCGCACATGCACCGGGCTGCGGGGCGGCCGGCGGGACACGGGCCAGCGGCGGGGAGGCGGCGCGGGAGGGCGGCGGGAGCCGGGTGGGAGGGGCGCGGGCGGGCGGGCGCCTTGCGCTGTGGTAAAAGGCCCGGGGGGGAAAAGGAAATTACGGTATTCTTAAATAGGTAAAATATAAAAGGCGAAGTCACGGGAAGGCAGGAAAACCAGCACAAATATAGCAAACAGCACGGTTAGACGGAGCTCATGTGCCCTCATCGGGTCAGATGCCTTCACCACCGCATTAAATCTCTTGGCTTACAGCTCACAAGTCACCGATTCTTTCTCATCTTGAAATGTGTTAGGCTATTCAGGCACTCTGGTTGAAGTTACTGGATCATTCCAGTCTATTCCAAATACTTAGACCGATTCTGAATATGTATGGCAAACACATTTCTATCGAAACTGAATACTTTGTTCTTTGTCTTCTATTCCGTACATCTTTGTCAGATATTTACTCCCAGAAAATCAATATGCTCATTGTATTTGTCCGGTGGTGAGTGGCTGGCATGGACGCTTGTTTGGCAGCTCCAACAGCAGCTGAACGCACACTATACTTCTTTCACATCCTTCCCACTGCTGTGTTCCATACCAAACAGGGACAATTTTTCACAAAGCTTTTGCTCATCAACATCACCAGCATTGGCTGCAAAAAATTTATTGGAGGAGCCTTTATGCCAGCCGTGTAACATTGAATACCCATCCTCTTTTACCAGGATTTTTAGGCTGTTTTGATACATGGTATTGATGCCAGGGCATTCCTGTTATTGCTAAAATTTGGCTATTTTCACAGGTAATTTTTTGTGGTTTGATTTGTCTCTAATTTAGCATGTGCTGCTGCCTCATATACTGTACCCATTTCAAGTCTGTTAAGAAAATACAGTTTATGCATAAAAAATTCCTCAAAGATTAGGAGCTTCACATTATATCAAGTACTTATTAAGTATGCCAAACCTGACTCTTGCTCTAGATCATCTTTTTGGGACATGAACAAATTTTTGCTTTCCTTCTCTACTCTGCTATTTACCATGTAAATGTCACTTCTGTAAGGTGAGCTGCTGCTGAACCTCCAGCCTAAGAAGTGATAGTCTGCTAATAAACCGAACAAGATTTTAATATTTTAGTCAATAGCTGGAATGAACTTACTTCAATTCCCAGTTGCTGCTAGCATGACCCCAGGGGCATTGGGGAAAAGTGAGCTCTGCATGGATTGGGCGTGGGGCAGCCTGCTGGTTACAGACAAGTGTTCAAGAAACTGACCTGCAGGAATACCAAAGGAATTGCTGAAAACATCTGAGCTGTGAACCTTTCAAGAACTGATACATTGGCTGTCCCTTCAGAGTGAGATATCTGTCTTAGGTATGATAGTTTTCTACCCGATTTGAAAATTCTGTTTAAAGAAGTGAGAGTTTTACAAGGCAAAGCATGCTCTAAATTATGTAGTTTTCCCTGCCCTAGAAGCTAAAATGGGCTTAGATAGGATGGCTTTCCATACCAGCATCTTGTGTATTGTTACAATGTAATTTTTCTTAATTTTTTTTTTTGGGGGGGGTAAGAAGCTACAGAGATTTCATACTGAAACTCACAGATTTCTGCAGCATGATTTCCATTTTACCTCCATTTATTCTCAAGGCTGGCAGAGCTGCTGCCTGATCCCTTCTCTAGTCTAAAGCAGACATTCAACACGGGAGAAGGTACTGTCAAACAGAAGTTTCAGGATGGAAAGCAGGCTATTACACTGAGGAGTATCAGCTTTCAGAACAAAATCTGTCCTTTCTACTCTGTAACTCCACAATGGCAGCTTCTACAATTCAGTTCTTCACTGCACTGAGCCTGAACCCTGCACACCCTTCCCACCAGACCAATATACCCATGGAAGCTGCTGTATGGTTTTCCAGTAGGTACACATTTAAATTTAAGACTGAAATAATACATGTGATCAATACTGCAGCAGTACTAGGAACATCTTGGTCTTGACTGCAGAAATTTTCTTCTCAATGGCTGCTGAAGGGTTCTGTTTTGGATTTCTGCTGAACAACGGAATGGTGATATAGAGATGTTTTTGTTTGTTGAGTAGGGCTTACACAGAACCAAGGCCTTCTCTGCTTTTCAGGTTGCCATGCTCTTGGGAAGACTGGAGGATGGGAAGAGACACAGCCAGGACAGGTGACCTCAACCACCAAAGGGATATTCCAGACCTTATGACATCATGCTCAGTATATAAAGTGGGAGGAAGAAGGAGGAGGAGGAGGAGGAGTGACGTTTTAGGTGATGGCATTTGTTTTCCCAAATAACCATTACACATGATGGGGCCCTGCTTTCCTGGAGATGGCTGAACACCCGCCTAACCGTGAAAAAAAGTGAATTAATTTCCTTCTTCTGCTTTGCATGGGCGGACAGCTTTTGCTTTCCCTAGTAATGTGTCTTTATCTCAACCCACGAGTTTTCTACCCTTCATCCGTGCGGTTCTCTCCCCGATCCCACTGGTGAGGCTGTGTGAGGCTCGGCTGATGGCTGCGGTTACACCACGCGCGTCTCCAAGCGCAATGGGTATTTCAGCGCCTGCACGGGGTGCGCCTGAGCAAGGACCGCTGCACCAGTCGGGTTTAGATGCAGCCTGATGGTTTTAAAGACTCGACTCGGAAGGCTGAGGCCTCAGTAATAAAACAGCAGGTGCTGGGAGACGAAACGTAACGAGCGCCCTTTGCTCAACCATTGCAACCCTGAGCGCCGGCACCGCCAAAGCGCCGGCACCGCCGGCTGCGCGACACCGCTGGGACGGCGCGGCAACTGCGGTTTACGGCGCTGCCGTAAAGCGCCGCGGCCGGAAGCGATCCCCGCGGGCGCCCTTGGGCAGGAGCGGCCATGAGCGGGAGCGGCGCGAATCGGGCTCTGGAGCTGCTGCGCTCGCTGCCCAGGGTCAGCCTGGCCAACTTAAGGCCCAACCCCGGCTCCAAAAAGCGGGTGAGTGCCTGCAGCCCGCCGGGTGGGCCCTGGCGGCAGGAGCCACGCGCCCCGTCCCGGTGTGGTTTGCCCCCAGGGTTGTCAGAAGGCCATCATCCTGGCACGGCCAGGAGAGCGGCCTGGCCAGAATAGGCGTGGGAAGGCAGGGGAGGGGATGGCACTGCTGCGTGTGTGTGTGTGTGTGTGTGTGTGTGTGTGTGTGTGTTGGCCCGTTGCTTGCCCTTTGCATGCCTCGTGGCCGGTGTGTGTGGCCGTCCCCACAGAGAGCTGGCATCATCACTCAGATGAGTGGTGCTCGCTGAACCTCAGCGCCATTCCAGGGGCTGGAAGGGAATAGTAAAAGGTTTTTATCTCCACATGTTTATGGGGTGCAGTAATATGTTTGGAAGTGGAAGGTTAGAAGGCGTACAAAGAAAAGGAATGTGATACCAGCTAACATTCTTACTATTTCTCGAATACAAACCTGTGATCTGTCTCCTTATAAAGCGGTAGAGAAATTACGAAAAGAAACCAGGGAGAAACCATTGTGGTATGAGGGGAATATTAGTGAACAGGGAGATGAGGTTCAAAGGCTGAAACCATGGAAACAGAGAAGGGAACAGCAAGCAGTACTCTCCTAAAAGTCCTGAAGACTCCCTAAAATTACTAAATAGTACAGAATTCAAGTTCAGTTTTGTGCTAGACTCGACCATCCCTGCCACCAAAGGAAGCTGAGTTGTCCCCAGACTGTTTGTGGTGCCAGCCTAAAGCTGTGCTCTGCAAAAGTCATGTTAATTGCTTTTCTGTTTTTCCGCTTAGTAATGGTCTATAACTTAACTTTTCCTCAAGAGTCAGCATTTTGCTCAGTTGCTTGTATCTCTGAAATCTAATGTTTTAGATTTATGACAAATTAATATAATAATTAAGTAATATTATTACTCTGAAGTAATTGTTTAGTAGTTGTTTAAATGTATCACTGATTGTTTTGAAGGAAAGAAGACGCGGCCGTGGAAGATACGGAGGTAGGAAGTGTGGCCGAGGTCACAAAGGAGAAAGACAGAGAGGGAATCGCCCCCGCTTAGGCTTTGAGGGTGGTCAGACTCCATTTTACTTGGCCATACCAAAATACGGATTTAATGAGGGACATAGGTAAGTTTCTAAACGTTTGCTTGGAAATAAATCATTGTCTCCTTTTCTTGATCTTTCTCCTGAAGCAAGAGTCTTAATATGCTGAAACAGGCCTAACTGAAAAAGCTTGGCTTCCCAGATTCCTCTCAGGTTGTTAGCTACCTTACCTGAAGAATCTCCCATTTCTTGTAGATTATTCTTTTAATTAATTATTTCCTGTTTTACACATCTGCTTATTTACTCTCTTCTCAAAATCCTTCATGTGTAGCAGGCTACCCTTCCTCTTCCAGCTGAGTGAATTTCTCTTTGAATCTATTCCTTCATTCCTGCTTGATTTTCTTTTTTTCTCATAACCCAGTGAACTGACTGGGAACAGTCCCAGTGACTGGAGTGAGGATGTTGGGCATGGAAGTGTAATCCAAAGCCTTGCTTTGTTGTTTCTCCTCGCTTTATTCACCAGAAACTCTGATCTGCTGCCAGCCCAACAATTCTGCTTCTCTTCATGGTTCTGCCTTTTCAGCCCTCTGACACTGTGGTGTTTGTCTGTCTGTGCCCTGCCTGTTCCATCTAGAGTCCTAAAAAGCTTTTTAATACCAAATGTGCTGGATGAGCCATTAAATCACCTTTCACAATTGTTTTTCTTGGGCATTTTGCCTTGTGTATTACTTCTGTCCTTATTTCACTTTGTACTTGTTTGTGTCATGTCCTTATTCCATCTTTTTAATGTTTAAGGTTATTCTAACATGTAGTTTCTCCAGTCACTGTCCTTACCTGGAAAGATGTATGTCAACATCTTCCAAATATCCTTCACTTATTTTGATAATCTAAAACTATGAATTAATTTTTTATATTTGTTTCGGTTTCTTTTAAAGCTGAGTTTGTTTCATCAGATAGCATTTGTGTTACCTGGGTCAGAAACCATTTTGTTGCTTTTTGATCTGGTCTTGCAAACTTCTGTGTCCATAGAATGCTGTTACAGGCAGTAGTAACAAAAGCCTGCTGCACCAAGCATTCAGTTCAGGGATGAAAAGACTAATGTGTATTTGTGAGTTGTTAGACTTGATTTCATGTTCCATTTCTTGATACCACTTCATCAAATAGCTGAGCACTTTATATTTCCATTCTTCATGCATGCAGTAGAACTTACAGACTTGTCCCAGTTGTTAAAGGGTTTCCTCTGAATCTTAGTAGTTTTGAAATGTGACTCAAATTCTATTTCGAGGTACCATTATTTCCTCCTGTTTGTTACATTATTGTAAGAGTAAACAAGAAGCACTTTGAATAGCTGAAGGCAGAGCGTAAATCTTACTACAGTCCTGCAAAGGAAGAGCTGCAGAATGCAGACAAGCAGCTTCTTATGTTAATATTGGTCATAAGTTCATGAATAACCAACAGCAAAAATCCAGCCTCCCACAGTGACAAGAAATTATTAGGATCTTGCTATTTTTAGCAGTATATGACAGCATGTGAAAACAAAAAAAGTACTCTGTAGATTCAGTGCTGTTTGCAAAATTTCAGTGTCAGGCTATTGTAAATGTTGCTGTGGTCACCACTGTAGGTGCACTCAAATGATGCTGTTGGGGCAGGGGGGAGCATGCTGAACAAATCTCTGCCTGTTTATCTTCAACTCACTCTTCCTTTTGCCTTCACTTCTTGAACTTTCTGTTTATAAGGAGTTGTCTGACAGCACAAATTCTTGTCTTTTGTACGTGGCTTGGAATAACAGAGATCAGCTGCTTCCAGTTCTTGAGCTACCACTCAGAGACTTCCGACAGCAGCTGTCAAACGGATTGTGGGAGGAAGTTTTGGGTATCAGCATAAGTGGTGTGCATAGACAGGAATGGACTCTGGCATTGCAAAACTGTGCTAGGGGATTGGTTTGTACAGTAAAGTTAGAACTTGATTAAAAACAAAAGTAGGCTCTGCTGAAGCCAATGGCTGTTGACAAGAGATTCCAGCTACCTTTTGGGAATGTAAATTAATGCATATTTTCTCAATATTTCTCTTCCTTGATGGTGTTTTGAGGGAGGCTACTTTCAGTACTTTCTGAGATGTTTGGTACAGTACTAATGGATCAGTAAATCTTGTTGTATGTAAGCTATGCATGTACAGAATTCTGCTGATAGTCTTTGACTAAGTTTGTATGGGAGGAGATGTTTGGTTTTTTGACTGTCTATCAGTGAAGCACCCAAGGTAGATTCAGTTTGGAAATGGTAGTTATTTACAGTCTTGCCAAGAAAACGTTGACACTGTAATGTCTTAGCATTTTTTTTTGTTTAGGAGCAGATAAAAACCAGAATATCTTAGTTGACCAGTTGCTATTAAAACTCCAGTTTTGTAAATTTCTCTTTTTTTTTTTTTTTGGGTTATTTGGGGTTTTTTTTGTCTTTCTCTCCCCAGCCTCAGACGTCAGTACCAACCTCTGAGTCTTCAGAGGCTGCAGTACCTGATTGATTTGGGCAGAGTTGACCCCACGCAGCCGATTGACTTAACTCAGCTCACTAACGCCAGAGGTGTGACAGTGCAGCCTCTCAAGAGGGATTACGGTATCCATCTGGTGGAGGAGGTATGCAGACAACACACTTGGTATTTCAGGTTGTCATTCCCATGGTTTGGAAGCGTCTTTGAGTTTCCCAATTAGTTTGCTGTGGGACTTTTGTGGATCATAAATCCACTAGAGGGCACTGTGTGTCAGCAAAAAAAGAAACAACTTGGGAGGATGTCTTCATACCCAGGGGACTGCAGAAATGAGAGTTAAGGAGTACATAACAAAAGGCTGAAGAAGTATTTTGCAACAGAAAACTAAAATGTACTGAAAAAAATGTATGAATATCTTGGAAATGGAAAGGTTTTCTTTATTCAACCCAAGTGCCTTAGAGCTATTAGATTACCTATCTTGGTGCAGGGAACAAACAATTCATAATATTTTGCAGGATTTAATGTTCCTTACAAGTTTTCAGAGAAGAATAAATGTGTGTCCTAAAATACACATTTTAATGTTACTGTAATGTGTGTTGAAATTTACAGGGTGCTGATATTTTTGCAGCAAAAGTAAATATTGAAGTGCAGAGGGCATCGGAATTAGCAATTGCAGCCATAGAAAAAAATGGAGGCGTAGTAACAACATCGTTCTATGACCCAAGGAGCTTGGGTAAGAACTTCTTTTAATTTCTGCCTATTTTTTTTGAACATGCAAAGATTAAATGATCCAAATCAAAGTTTCCAACACAGTTCTTTGTGGAAAGTTATCAGCTTCTAAAAGCTTTAAAAACAGTTACCTGTGTATTTATAGAATCATAGAACACTTTGGGTTGGGAAAGACCTTAAAGATGATCTGGTTCCTGCCCCCAGTAATGAATGGTAATGCATCCTCAGTTTTACCTTTTTTAACCATTCACCTGTTTAATCCTCCCAGTATTAGTAGTTTTATAACCAGTTAAGGAAATCTGAATAGCTTTGTAAATAGAGGAGCTAAAAATACTGTTTTGCTGAATTTTTGTCTTCTGTTTCCCATGTTTAATAGCACTAAGAAAACTCAGGAAAAAATAGATTTAAAAAACACTTTGGATGTTTATATTTTTAATTTAAAATGCTTTTCCACTTGAAGTGAGGAAGTAAGTTACAGAAGCTCAGAATCACTCCAGTTAAAATGGCTATTGTTTTCAGAACACTTTCACTGAAGAATGAGGCTTTGCTTTGCTTGAGGCTGCATCCTGCCTGACATTCATTCATGCAGTTCTTATTGACAATAAGTCAGCTTTCATGTGTGAATGAAGCTGAAAAGAAGAGGAATAGACATTTTTAGTGTGCAAAAGGAGTGATACAACTTCTGGGATTTTTTTAATTCCACAAAATAATAAAAATAATAAGCTTAAAAGGTTCTGGAATACAATTTGCTAAGATCAGTAAAATTCGAGGAAGAGAGGATACTCCCACAAAAGACTAAATAGGCGCATGTGCCATTAATACTTTATTTAAAATACTTATAGAAGCACTGAAATTGACATTAATTGGTACACTTTGTAAATAGCTGTGGAAATGCATTGCTTCAAACCTGGAAATAGTAATTTAAATAGGCTTAGTTATGGTTATCTTTCCCAAGTAGGCATTCTAAATGTATTAGAAGTAGCAACTCCTCCAGACTGACACTATAAATACCAGTTAAAACAGAGTTGTTTGCATGGTTAAGTGAAACTTGCAAACCACTATCTCATTCTGAGCAAGAATACTCTTGATGGTCGATTTTTTGCTTGGTACTTTTTAATGTGAACGTAGTAATTAATTTAATACAAAATAAGAAGGTGTCATTTAATGTCTTCAAATCTATGTTATGAAGTGTAGTCACTAATCTTCTCTCATGTTTGCCCACAGAAATTTTATGCAAGCCAGTAGTATTTTTCCTGCGTGGCAAACCTATCCCAAAGCGAATGCTCCCACCTGAAGACCTCGTCCGTTACTACACAGATCCCAGGAGTCGAGGCTACCTGGCAGATCCATCTAAGGTTGCAGAAGCCAGGCTGGAACTTGCTAAGAAATATGGCTATGTCTTACCAGACATAACTAAGGATGAACTTTTTAAAATGCTAAGTGCACGCAAGGATCCTAGACAGATATTTTTTGGTCTTGCTCCAGGATGGATCGTAAACCTGGCAGACAAGAAAATTCTAAAACCAACTGAGGAGAGTCTGTTGAAATACTACAGCTCATGAGTTCAGGGCTGGACACAACTGCAGGTGTACAGGAAACATCTGGGTATGAAATAATGGATAGAAGTGGTGTGTGTTTGTTTGTTTTTGAGACTCCTGTTATACTAGAGAAAACGTTTTTTCTTCATGTAATCTTCTGGTGTACCTCTCAGCTTTTTTATTGTCATAATAGAGTGTATCAGAAGTCTTAACATTTGAAAACAATGTTGAATCTGACATAAAGTGTGGGTCTGGGCACTTTCTCTTCCAATGGTTTGCCAGTTATTTTTTCAGTCAAAATTGTTGCATTTGTTTCATAGGATAATTCCAAAGAGTCGTTTGACCTAATAATTAGTTTGTATTTCCCCCCTCAATTTAAAATTGGAAACATGACTGTACAAAACTAAAATTAGTTTTACAGTCGTATTGCATAAAATTTTAAGTTCTAGAAAATGTATCTTGGATATCTCTAAGAGTTATTTTTGGTTGGGGAAAAATAAAAAGAACTAGAAATGAAAAAGTACCAACAATTGCAATAACCTCTTCAATTCCATAGCTATGATTTGGAGGTTGCCATTGCCATCAATAGCACTAGAGCTTGAGAGATCCTCATTTTTCTATTTTTTCATATGCAGTTGGGGAAGACAGAGTGTGCAGTTTAAAACAACTTTCTATCTAAATTTGAGGCTGGGAGGAGAAGATAGCTGTCTTAATTCAATGGCTTTTATTATTCAAACAGAATTTAAAACTTGTCCTGACACAAATGTAATCTTACTAATAAAAATGCATACCAGAATCCAGAGTCAATTAATGGCAGTGACAGCAGATTATGAAGGATGGGATGTGATGGACAAAGTACACAGTTAGAATTCAGTTTTCAGCTGATCACAGGTTGCATGTGTGACAGTGGACAAATGAATTTAAATGTTGTGGAAAGTTATGAACAAATTGTATTTATGGGAAATAGCATTTTAATCATACAAACTTGATTAAGTCTTGAAGAACATTTTCATCAAAGGTTTGTTTTATCAGTCTCCAGAATACTGCATTATTACTATGCAGGAGTATTGTAGGTTTTGTGTGGAAGCTTAGTATTGGGCATTTGAGACAGTGAAGCAGACAGTAAAGAGGGATGAGAGGGGAGACCAAGATAATATATCAGAATGTGCTCTGACTGCTCTGAAGTTATCGAGCTGCTTCATAATTATGTGGTTTAATGGAAGCTGAATGTGGCTTTAAAATAGTCATAATTTGATTGTAAGAATATGGGAAATGGTCCAGGAGAGCAGGACACAAGAAGTCATCTTGCTTTCCAATTTTCACATACCTTTGGAAATGCTACTTAGAGTTTCCTGTAGCTGCCAAACCATCCCATCTTGTAGGGAAAGTCCTCTGCTAGAATCTCCTCTTTCTCTTGTATGACATCTGTATTTTGCTGCTGTACCTCAATGGGGGAGGATTTAAGAAAAACCTTTTTCTTTCAGACAATAAAACAAAGCGGATGAATTTTTGTTGGTGTTCGTCAACCAGCCCAGATTTTTCCTTCACTCAACAACCTGCCTTACTATGACCATCTGTAATCACATAACAAAATAAAAGAAGTCTTCTCATTCTAATTAAATAATCTGAAATCAAGAGATTAGGAATAGAAGTCATTAAATTTTGACAATTTGCTCTTCAACTTGTATTGTTCTTGTTAATATGTGTTAAATGCTATCAGTAATGGTTATGCCCCTTACTTGGGTCTTAAGTATAGGTGAAACATAGCAAAACAGCAATATAAAATTGGACTATGAATAGCAGGAATTTTGTTTTAGTGGCATTAACATTAATATTTTATAAGATGGCCAACACTTTTTTGGCACGTTAAGAATAATACTGTGTGCCAAAAAAAGTACAGTTGGTGTTAACTTGAATGTGAAGTAAATAACTTTCTCACTTTAGATGTATCCTGTTCTGCATCCTGATGATTGTTGGTTTGGAACCTTAAATGACAAGCAATACTTTCTGCTTTTTCTTTTTTTTAAAGTTTTTGTTATTACAATAACTTTACAATAACAATATTACTACTGCCTCCATTTGGGAAGGAGTTGGAGAGGGAGGGAAGAGTATTTATTGCCTTCCCTTATTTGTGCCATAATGTTTCTGTTTTTATGAATCAATTCACAATTGTATTTTGTGGAGGTGGTGGTACTCAACAGGAAAGCTACTTAACTGGAAGTGAAGAAGGAAGTTAGTCATATTAGTGAAGACCAGAAGACAAAAGTGTTTATGTATCATTGTGTATTTTGGGGAGGAGAAGAAGGGGGAAGGCAAGTTTGTTTCCATTTCTGCTCTTTGTATTAAAATGAACAAATTGCTCTCAGCAATTTTTTTTCTAAATCAACTTCTGTGATACACACACGCATGCACACGCTGGTTTCTGTAGGTTTCTAAATGGTTTTCAGGTGAAAGGGTAACTTGGATAAAATGATAACAGTGAAAGAAAGAATGAAAACAGGAAACAGATGTCTGGTGACGTCGAGGGATTGGATAGCACTTATTCAGTGGACGATGTCTTACTCACAAGGCAGCTGTATCCTGGCTCTGATACTACAACACTACAAATACCTTGGAGCCAAAACAGCCACGTTCCACAAAATCCGGTCATTCTACTTCTTAAAGGTGATCTTTTATCATCTTATAGTTAGAGAGGGCAAAAAAGGGCTATATGTTCCTTTATTTAAAATATGCAATGCTTGTCTTTTTTTCTCACTTCTGTTAACAGTATCCAGTATTTTGTATCAGTTGTTTGAATTTTTATTTACTAGTGCAAAAAGTCACAAGGCTATAGAGGATTTCCTGTTCATTTTATCTCATCAGGAACACAAGTCTCCTAGCAACCAAATACACAATTATCAAAAGCACAAGTGAGTTATTGACAAGGTTTCTAATAAATCCATAATAAAGTGTCTGAAAGGACTGTTGTTTACATGTCAGGCTTACTGGTGCAAGACGTAAGTCAATGCTGGCACCTAAAGCCATTCTCATTACTTAGGTACATGATTTAGGACCATAATTGTATGTTTATAAGATAAAGGATTGTCTTGGTTATCCTGTGTTTGAGAGTGGTTTTGCATGTGCCATAGCAAGAAGTACCCAATCTGCTGTAGGTGGAAAAGTATTATAGGGTAACTGAGGAAAAGGGACTTTTATTTGTGTCACAGAATGCTGAAAGCCATGTCAATTTTTATCACCAACATCAAACTTCTGAGTGATTCCTTGATAAAACTGATTACAGATGTGAGACTTCTATCTAAATAAAGGTCTAAACAAGTACATACCTTGTTTCATATTGTGATAATTAGAAATCACCTGTTCCTAGGAACAGATTCTACTGACTGCAGCCACTCAATGCTATACTTGCAAGTAGCTGACTGCAGACTCAAAATGAAGTGGATTAAACTTCTCACGCATACAATTGCAATAACCTGGCTTCGTTATACTTTATATAGAATTTGTGTTTAACAGTCAAAAGCTAACTGTACAATCCACTGAGTTCCAAAAATGAATAAATTAAATCAGTGGTCCTGATCTGAATCTTCACTGGCAGTGTGCCAGCATTGTTTTGATACAGAAGCATAATTGATGTTAGTCCTCCAGGAAGTCATATAAAAGTGATCAATTATGAAGATAGCTTCTCATTACTATTTTATTATTTTCTGCTATTATTTCTATTTTTTGTTATTTTCTATATTAAAACCTCAAATGCTAATGCAAAACTAATTTTGCACTAATACAAGTTCTACAAGGAATCAGAAATTGTTGCACAGGTCCCTTATTTTAAATATTTAACTGTTCTATTTATGTATATCTAAAACAAGAAAGATGCTGTGTATATGCAAAATGTTCAGTTTAATATTCTATATGCAGCTTTATGTCTTAAAATTTTCTGAAAACGTGATCAGACAGGAATAGTTTCATGTACCTCACACCCTGAACTTCAGTTTAAGGTTATGGTTTAGTCTATGAGAAGAGGTCCAAATGTGACAGGGTTTTTGGCCATTAGATGGAATTGATGATCTTTTTAATCTCCTTTATCTCACACTGAGGTGACTTGGTCTTCTGCAGCAGAAATTTATTGTCTAAAGAAGTGTGGTTTCTCAGTGAAGCTATGCTCAGATGTATTGTGTCTCCTGTGCTGAATATTCCCTCTGAAGCATCCGCATCTTCCCAAGGTCTCTTCTCACCTTTCCCGTTGTAGCGGTGGGAACTGCAGGACTCAATCATTCTCACAGTGTCATCCTGTCTGGCCCACTCTGGGTTTGAAAATCTGGTTGTTTTATGTGCCTCTGGAGCAGGAAAAGTGTTGATCATTCCTGCATCTGTTTATGGGGGGGGGTGGGGGGGGTTTGGCCTGAGTTTCCTGGACTGGTGTTGCTTTTGTTGTTAAAAATGTCAACAGCAATGTTGTTTACTTGTTAACCTTGTGGATTCCAAGCCGCATGCCAAGCAACTTGGAGGGCCCTTTGAGCAATGGATTTGGTATTCATCAGTCAATGAACACTCCTAGAAGAGTGCCTGTGCACTTACCTCAGAATTGCACTCACTAGATACCAGTAAGAAAGGACAGGCAATTTTGTATTCAATGGACCAATGCACAGATCTGTCTCTCCTTACACTTTTCTTCAGCTTCTGTAAGATTCATTCTATCTCATGGTAGCATTGTCCTGTCTGGGGTTTAGTCTATAAATATGGAAAGATTAGTCCGTATTTAGCTTTAGAAAATCTGCCATTTTTTATTCCTTGGGCAGGTAATGATAGCTAGAAATCTGTGGAGATAGAGCGGGCCTATGAAAAGTAAGTTGACGTGTAAATTTATAGCAAACTAATTCTCTAGGGGTTTTTGTGATGCTGGTGTAGTTTGCTCCCTGTGCAGAGTACCTTAAATTAAGGAAATTATTTCACTTGATATCTTGCAAGGGAGATGCATTTTTAGTTGAATGAAGCTGTGGTTCAGTGCTTCAAAAATTGGAATCCGAGTTCCTTATGAAGTGTTATTGTAGTGAGGTATTGTGTTAATTTCAAAATTAATGCAGGTCTAAATTTACATTTCCTCCATGTAAACAGTGCTTCAAACTCCTCTCATAGGAATCTTGCTGCTTTTGTAGTAATGTGATTGATACAGTTGGTATCTAGAGCCTAGAGAAAAGTCTTCTTCAGCTTGGAGCAGACATCCAAGCAGTTTAGTGACACTCTAGATTCCACTGACTGTGACAGGAGTTGTAACATAGCACTCTTGTACACACCCAAAACTTCAGCATCTGGAGCTGAATCCTGCTATTTGTTTTCAGTGACCCAAGGTTGAAGTTAATGGTCAGAATTTATCCATAGGATCAGCGTATCCCTGGTGTGTGTTGCTTAGCTTGCCATTGAAAGAACTTGTGAAACCTAATGTATGAATATGTATGTATGTATGTAATTAATACTAGGTTGTATTTGTCTTGGAAAATAAGCACGCTTTTAAAATTATTTAGTGAATAAAGGCAGTCTAGGGGATATATTGGTGCCACAAGAGGTCAGATGCTAACAATCAGTGTTATTTTAAAACTATTGGAGACAGTAGCTTCTCCAGGATACAGAGATTGGTGACATCCCCATCTGGCAACCTCTGACTTTCAAGGTGGATGACTCCCAGTTCTCAGCCCTGCACTGATATTTCCACTCAAAATTTGTCTGCCTGCCTTCTTTGACCCTTGTGTAATACATGGTCATGTTTGTTCTAGTTGTAATGTATATTTTTATAAGTGAAGCACAGAAATGAAACTCACCTCCATTTGCAAAATCAAAAATGGGAGATCAGGATGGGGCCTCTCTTGAGGGGTCTGCTTTACAAGTGCTGTTTGTAATGGCCAGAGAAGGTGACCGAGATGCTTAAACACAGATGTCTCACTGCTGTCTGAGAAGATTCATCCAGTGTGTCTCATAGGGTACCCCCTACAGTTACTGTGGTGGCTTGTGACGTTCATATAAAGCACAGATTTGGTATTTATCTGCTTGGGTTTTGTGCACAGGCAATCATTTGTCCCCTCTTTTTCTTTTTTAATTTTTCTTTTTTTTTTTTTTTTTTTTTCTTGGCAAGGCCATTGTGCTTATTGCAGCAGGCAGTCTGAGTATGGGCTGTGTACTAGGCTTGAAACTGTTCCCAGACAAAATATTATTCTCCTGGTTTTATGTTGGACTTGGGTGATGTGATGTTGCTCCTGCCCTGGCTTCTAGGCAAAATGTCTGAGCTAATTGTGACTTTGTTGTTATTGTTGTTTTTGGAAGGCTCCAGCCCTTCCAAGTTCATCATTAAGGACAGGTGTTTACTGTGGGATGATCAGGAAATTAATTACTACAGTGAGGATGTGATTGTGTAGTAAAATTCTACCTGTGTGAGTTTTTCGGCATTCTTTTGTGTGTCTCTGAGGGGATCGAAGCACTGGGGTGCTCTGATTTTGTGTTTAATGTGGGAAAGCTTATCTGTCCATTAAGAGAACCTAAGAAGAAAAAGGGAGGTAAAAAGGTAAAAACCTGTCAAGTAATTTTTGCTGCATCTTGTGAAAACTGCATGTTGTTCCAATTCCAGTTGTTGTTCTTGACTGGGCTGGATGGCTTTGCTTATGGCATATTGGGAAACTGCAGTGGCAGCAGACCATGGGCACTGGCATGCACCTATGGTACTGTAGCAGGCTGGGGCCAAATAAAAAAAATGTAGAGCCTTGGGAATGTGAAAATCAAGGTATGAAAATCTGCCTGAAGAGATTCCAAAGTCAGAAACATGTATCCTTCAACACCACTAAAACTCTGCTGCATGTTTAATTACTCTTTGTTTTTGCTGACTATACTTTTATGAACTATGAGTAGTCAAGAAATTATTTAAAGAATATACATTTTAGGTTTTCGTTGTTGTCCTTAGAGTTTTCGGCTGCTCTGCAGGAATCTTATTTCCAAGCATTGTTCCTGTATCCAGCAAGACTAGAGGCAAATTTAAGAAGTGGGAGCCAGCATTTTTATGTGATGGCAATATTCCAGAAACTGGTGCTCTAGGATAAACAGTAAATACTGTAAGGCTTGCAAAGCACTTACTCATTCATTGCTAATACCCCGCTGATATTTTCATTGTTAGCATAATTTCTCTGCTGTCCCTGCAGGTGACATCCAGTCACATCTCCTCAGCATGAAACCTGTCTGTTTCCAGCCTCCAAACCTGAGGGTAACAAATATGATCACAAGCACCCCGCACAAACATCCTTCTCCATCTGCTCCTCTCCCCTAATTACGAGACCTCCTTCTCCATCTGCTCCTCTCCCCTAATTACGAGACCTCTGCGGTCATTTTTAGTGCTGAGAGTTGCTTTTGCTTAGCGGGGACAGGGAGAAGGTCCGGTGTCCTCCTGGTACAGGCAAGGCTGACACCTAGTGACCAGACGTATTTATTCCTATGGGAATTCGCTCTCTTCTGGTTCGGTCACTCTTCACTCTTTTCTAGGTCTGGAAGGTTTAAATTTCAAAGTGAATAGTTAGTTTATTTCATCGTCATTTTTGGCCTTTGTTTTCATTGTTTCTAGTATACTCTTCTGAAGATGGAGTTCAGCTAGTTTGCAGGCTTGTTCACGCCTGATGTTGTAGAGGATTTTGTGTGTAGACTGCTGGGAGCTGTTCATATGCTGAGCAAACTGAGGTGGCTGATTGCAATCAACAGTAAGTTCAGAACATCATGCTTTTGGACTTATTAAAATCATTGCTGACTGCAGTATTTGTATTATTTTTGCTCATCTTGTGTTAAAAAATCCAAAATCAAATGTAGCAGGATATTCTCTGAGTTGCAGAATTTTCTTCCTGCAGATGTCTGCTGACCAGAGGTAGCATCTTAAAATTAGGCTGCCACCAGGGAAGCACTACTTGTTCCATTGTCATTGCAGATCCTGCTGGAAATGCTCTGAGTTCTGGGCCTTAGCAAACTGCATATTGAAGAGGAAGAGTAAAATCTAGCTAAAAGACTTTTACAGAATGCTTTCTTTGGTTATGTAGATTAGCATTTCAGGAGGATATCAATGAGAATTGCTTTTAACCTTTACTAAAAGAAGTAGACATATGAATTTAGGAAAACAGCCCCCCAACCTGAACCAAAGGAGTCATCTCCCATGTTGACTCCAAAAGTAGACTGCAGAGGGTCTCAGTGGTTGCCCATACTAATGGATTTCATACAAATCCCTGTACTGAAGCCCTAAAAAAGCCTTCTTGGAACAGTCCTTGGGATTGGAGAAATAATGTCTTTTAAATGTCTCTTGTCATTTAACTGAAGTATTGGAAATAAGTTTGATACATGACTGTTTGCTACTAGCACTGTGTTTGACTCCACCAAAGAGTCAGAGCTCAGTGTTTTTCTGTGCCTGAAAGGAAACTTTGATTCTTCCTGACTGAAATAACTAGGAACTTGCACAAGCCCTGTGTTGTTGAACGGAAAAGGCAAGCTTTTTTTCCTTCAGACAATCTTTTATATCTCACTCAGAGCTTTACGTATGGCTCTGATTCTGTATCTGTGGCATGTTTCTAATTAGCCCATGAAAAAATAAAGGTTCTGTATTTTAAAATCTACTGATTTTTCCTCTGCTAACTGTTGTTGATAGGACAAGCCTCAGGAGAGAAGGCTAGCATATTCCCAAGGCAAATTCCCCTTTGCAGTGCTGTGACACAAGAAATGAGAATAGCAAAACTGCTAGAACACACACATACACTGAAGAATTTTTTTCCATCTCTGCAAACTGATGGTCCAATTCCATGTCTCAAAACCATCACCCAATACCAGTTTTCCTGAGGTGAAAGTTGTGTTTTCTCACTTGTGCTTGCAGCCATCTTTGGTGTCTCTCACAAACAAGATTATAGGGTTGTTCATTTGCATAGTCGCTTTGAATAATTATTTTTAAAATTCACAAAACCTGACTTCCAAACTTAATTAATTAGTCTGAACATGAGCCACAGAACAGGTAAACACTGCTTTGACCAGGGATAAGTAAGAGACTTAAAATTATTCATGTTGAAAGAGAAATATTGGGGACTCTGAAGACCTTAAGGCCTTAAATGTGATCCTTGAGTTTATAAGGAATTCTTTATATAATAATTACCCTTTCTTTCTTTTCTTTTTGGTAGGTAATGGAAGTTTCATTAATTGGTCAGACTAAACCAATTGTTTTCATTATTTCACACCCCAAGTGCAGGATTCCTGCCTTTGTTCAGAGCAAAGGGGAAAAATAAAGTTCTCGAGTACCAAATAAGTAGGCACAAAAAAAGCAGGGCATTGGTTAGAGCTCCATCTATGGAGCTCTATGCACTGGTAGACATCACCTCTGGAAAACCTCAGAGCCTCAGCCTTTGTCAGTCCTGTGTGCTTGCACTGGTAGCAGTAGTACCAAAGTAGCAGGTGCCCAAGGGTGGATCCAGGTCCGTATGTCTGCTCCAAAATGACATTTGGTGTGGAGCTTCAGCAGTGCAGACATGGGAACTCGTGCAGGCAGAGCCAAGGTATGCTGGTTTTGGTTGGGATAGAGTTAATTTTCTTCACAGTGGCTGGTATGAGGCTCTGTTTTAGATTTGTGCTGAACACAGTGATGATATTAGAGATGTTTTTGTTACTCCCTTCTCTGCTTTTTGTGCTGCCACGCTGGTGAGGGGGGCTGGGGGTGCATGGGAGGGTGGGAGGAGACACAGCCAGGACAGGTGACCCCAGCTGACCAAAGGGACATTCCAGACCATGTTCAGTATATAAAGTGGGAGGAAGTGGGGAGGCATTTGATGTGATGGTGTTTGTCTTCCCAAGTCACAGTTACATGTGATGAGGTCCTGCTCTCCTGGAGATGGCTGAACACCCGTGGGAAGCACTGAATCAATTCCTTGTTTTGCTTTGCTTCTGTGTTTGGCTTTTGCTTTCCCTATTGATGTCTTTATCTCAACCCACAAGTTCTTTTTCACGCTTCCAAATCTTTCCTCAATCCCAGCGGTTGGAGCAGTGGGTGAGTGGCTATGAGGGGCTTGGCTGCCGGCTGAGTTTAATGGCTGCTGTCCCTTCTTATGGCACAAGGGAAAATCACACAGAGCAATCCTCTGTGCTCAAAACTCCCCCTGAAACCTGTTTAATGTGGTGACTGCAGTCCTCCAGCATTGTACCAGCCTGGAGATGGTGGCACACAGAGAGCCCCGTTACCCAGGCAGGTGCTTCCCGGGTAACAGCTATGCATGTTCTCTCCACTGCTGTGACCTTGGTGGGGAGGAGCCTGTGTCATTCCTGCCCTGGATCTCTGTGTTGAAATGCTTTGTGGCTGGATTGGGATCTGAAGGGCTGGTTTACCTGCCTCCTGGCCTAACAGAGGCTTTTGGAAGAGTTCTCCTCTGTCAGCTGCCACATGGCAATGGGGGTTAATTGGCTTTCCTTTCTTGAGCTGTGTCAAACCCCATCAGGACAGTTACTAGCCTAGTTCTGCATGCTTGTAAGACCAGCTGCCATCATACTAAAGCAGAGAATGATCTTTCAGACCCACATGCCTATGTCAGAACTCTGCATGCAGTCACGTAGGAACCAACAAGGCAGGTAGCTCTGTGGCTCTTCTTACTGTATTGTATCCAAAATTGCCAGAGCTTTAGTACTACTTCTGACTATCCAAGGAGTCAGGCTACTTATATTTCCCTTTTACATAATAAGCTTTACCACCACTTCACTTGGATTTTGCCTGTATTTTATTGATAATGCTATTGAATTCATCATACACTTGCAAATACAAAGTACAGTGGCATTTTCTAATTTCATTCATGGCTGAAGTTGCAGTTAAATGAAAATTAAAACTCAGTGTACCTATTTGATCTTAGTTTTTCTTCTTATGACTCAGAATGTGTCCCCACTGCACATTCCCTTGTATTTTACACAGATGTGTTCTAAGAATACCAATTCATGAAACTGAAGGTAGAAGAATTTAGTGTTGAGATTATTTGTTGGGTTTTTGTTTTAAAAAAAACCCAAAACACAAGGAAATACTGGTACACTGAAAAACTGTTTTGTATCCCTGTCCACTAATACTCTTTATCAGAAGTCAACTTTTGTGATAATTTCTGCCTACAGTGTTATTAACTCCTATTTGAAACAAGATTTAAAAAAAAAAATCCTAATTCCTCTTTCCTGTAAAAGTTTATCAGCTAGTCCAAATAAAGACATCTGGTGAAGCACAGGCTTATGCATTAAGCTATACTACACAGTGTTGCTTAAATAGTGATGGAACTTTTGTGGTCATTGGAGAATGAATAAATTTCTTTTTGTATGTCTGAGCAGCTTATTCAAATTATTAACAAGAACAGAAAATGCTCACTAAAATAAATAGGTCACGGGTCTATTGTGGAAGAAAAAGTTGTTATGACATGGAGAGAAGTGAGAGAAATGACTGAGTTCCACAGGACATAAGTCATCCTGACTCATGGCACGTTTCTACTCTGATTAACCTATCTGTACTAATTTGCTCAGATCAATTAGATTACATATCTTTGAGGTTTTTTCGCTTCCAATCTGAAAACAAATGTGTCCCTTATTTACTATGAAAATACTGTAGTTTGTTGTCCTTTGACTGATAATCAAAATCCAATCAGCAAGCTACTCCCTGGCTACTACTTTGTTCTGGTAGAAATCATAGTGTACATAAACCACTGATTTCATCAAACTGCAGCCTGGCAGCTGAAAATCCACCATCCTTGTATATGATCTTAAAGAGTTTTCAAGTAAAACTTTGACCTGGATGCCTGGCAGTCTAAAGAATTTCTGGGAGGTTGGTAACTGACTCAAAGTCTGGAAGGCACAGACAGAGCAAGAGCTGCCCATTTTGGCTTTGCCACTACTTCACTAGGTAGCAGAACCCTCAGCTGCAGGCTCGCCTGGGAAGGAGGGGAAATATGCTTTGGGAGTTAACAGTAATACCAGCTGGCATTCCTAGAATATGACAGCTTCTTATAATATCCATGTACAGTCAGAAGCTGATTCCCTTAATTGGGTTCAGAGAATGATACAGTCAAGTTTTCCTGTGTTTTCATCTGATTTCCTAAGTAAAAATGTTGTGCAGCAGCACACACTTGCCTGTCTGTGCATGCATTTGTCTCCCTTGACCTTTCTTTTGAAACCTTTTGAGCTGTTTCAGCTCTGCTTTATGGAGGAGTAGAAGCATTAAAGAGGGAAAGGTCCCACAAGCCCCATGAAGACAAGTGGAAGACTGGAAGTGGAGGCTCACATGTCCCCCATAGACTGGGGCATAAAATTGAGTTCTTTTTGTCTCACCAGACAGGCTCCCAGACCTCAGCTGGAGAATCCAGGCTTTAGCAGGGGTGCTGCTCCTAAGCCACAGCTGAGGGCACATGTCTGCTGCCCTTGGTGCTGTTGGAAAGTTACACACACAAAGGTACTGACTGGAGAGGGGAAGGACAAAATCAGATCCACAAAATATCCTGTCAAAAGTAAAATAGAAACATTTTTCCCCCAAGTATTTTACATACACAGAAGTCATAATACTGCTTGTAACAGTAGTAAGAAATACTCTATCAGCTGTGCTGTGATTTATACAAACTTAACATCCTTTAATGTTAGAAAATTTAGAACTGTAACCTTCTGCCTTCATATCAACAGTCCTAAAATTTTTTGAAAATTTTATGTGTGTATTTAACACAAATTCAGCTCTGTATGTTGAATTTTTACATGCTGCCGTGTTCCAGTTTCACCTCTACTTACATGCTGCTATGTTGTTCTTTTTCACTTGCCACTTCTAAACAAGGGAGACTTTTTGTTGGTCAGTGTCAGAACAGATAAACATAAAGCACAAATCAAGACAGAGACTTAAAGTTCTCACTGGTAGCTGCTATCAGTCTAGAAGGTTCTCCTTAGAAGATAATTTCCTAAATTTCTGTGAAAGGAACATTTATCCTTCTTCCTAACTTAAGCCATGCAAGACTTGGTGGTTACTTTTATAGATCACTCAGTCAATCATAAAGAATAATATTTTGCTTAAACTGATGTTGCAGATGCAGACCAATTTCAAATTGCCTAAAAAATATATTTCTTTTTGATGCTAACACTCTATGAGAGGAACCAGCTTCTTTTCCTCTCTGGCTGGAGCTGGGAGAATGCACCTGCCTGGGTGACTCAATGGGAAGCAAGAAGGGAGCCAACTGAGCTGTGCATGGGGCTACCAGGGCCAACATATTTCACTGCTGGAGAAAGAGACCAGCTGCAAAGGGGATCCAGCCACCAAAATATGTTTATTGCTAAAACACCAGTGATGTGGAGCAGCCAGCTGCCCTGTGAGGGCTGGGGCTGAGCTGGATGTCTCCCGCAGTCGCAGGGGCCAGGAGTGAGGAAGGCGGCAGCAGCAGCAGTCTCTAGTTTGCAGGCGTGTTGTTCTTGACTGTAGGGTTTGTGCCATCGGTGGATAAGGCGGTCAAGTGCGTTTCTTTCTGGCACTGATTAATTAACAAAATCTTTTGCTTTTGTTTGGAAATGGAAAATGAAACAAATGTGCAGAGTGGAGACAGATAAAAAGCAACTTGACAAGGTGCAATTCACAGGACTGAATGTAAATTCAGTTTAATTCACTTGGAATAACTTTGCCAGTCGCGGTGGTGATCCGCAGGGCTTTGCGAGTACAGCAGTACCGGCGGCTGTCGGCAGGGAGATGCACGCAGATATACCGCGAGAGGTACACCCATCACCTCCACTGCCTTACAAGAAGTTATAATTAAGGCTGAAGCGTGTTTGCCTGGGTATTTTTTCCTGTCCAAAATGAACATGCAAGCCCTCGGGGGAAGGAGAGCGGCCGCTGGGTGGAGATGTTCCCCCGGGCACCCCGGGCTCCGGGAGAGCCGCCGGCTCCGCGTCCTGCTCGGGAGCTGGCATCAAAAGCTTCTGATTTCAGACCACACATCTTGGGGGGGCTCCCAAGCTGGAATACTTCGAAATGTGTTTTGCACCACAGCAGAGCGAGCTCTTTAAAACGGTGGGAAATGTCCCCCCACAAAGGTCAAAAGAGTCTTTTTTTCTTTTTAATGAATTACCCGTGAAAGCTTTTAACGCTTTCAGTCACGCGTGGAGATTAATGAAGCAACAGCTTCGGAGGGAAGGAAAGGAGAGTTTTGAAAGATAGTGGTTAGTAAATGGGAAAGATGCCATTATATTACCTTTACATTTCCTGGTGTTAAAAGCTGTAATCCTTGAGGATATCTGTAAGTCAGCAAGGGTAAGATGAATACTCTTATTACACTGAAATAATGAAGTGGTGGTGAACCCTTTAAGATTGCCAGGAAAAGAAGTATTACAATAGAAAAAAGCAAAGGTCTCTTGTAAAGACACCTTTTCTTTCTCTCAATAGATTTAAACGGTGATGGAAAGTATTCATTAAGTGTGATGTGTTTGTACCAGATTTCAAGAGGCTTAGAATTACATTAGGCTACATCACTCTGCAAAGAGCCCCACTGATCTGCTTGTGAAGTTACTGTTTGGTGGGAGTAAATGTATTCCTCTTGCTTGCAAGTTGAAGAATTGAGGGTATGCTGAGACTTAATCTTCTGGGTGGAAAAACAGCACCAAGCAATCAAATATAGGAACAAGTGGCCTTGGAAAATCAGATACAATACAAATACACAACATTTTCATGTTCATTTCCATAACCAAAGTGTGGAAAACCTGTTTTGTGATGTGTGGTCCCTGTTTATAACAAGATATTCTAAATATCCTACAGAAAAGGATACTTTTCACACTAAAATCAGATAATGTGCTATTCTGTGGACCCAAGCAGAAAATGGCCAATTTGAGGATGACAAAAAGTATGAGCAGTGTATTTCTGCTTCTGATATATGTCTGATATATGACACCTCTCCAGTCTAATAGACTGGGTAGCCATAGGAAATATGATGTACTCTGCATATGTATGATGAATGATGCCTGAGAGTTTTGCTGTAGAGTTCAGTAAATGCAGATTATTGTTTCAGAAGGCAGACCTGACATCATCTCTTTGGCAAGATCAATCAGAATAAAATGCTGAGCAGGCTAATAGAGGGCTTCTCAAGCTCTCCAACTATCTGATTAATTTCTTATGATTTTGAGGTAAAACTATGGATTAGCACATGAAACATGGCCCAGACTAGAAGAGCAGTTCCCAGATATCATAAACCTGGTTTATGAACTAAGCTTAGAGAGATCTTACTGTTCAATTACTTTGTTCAGGTGTAGACCAGAAAATAAAATCCTGCTTATTTCAGAACTGCCCTTGGTGTTTCCACAGGTTTTATGGTACTTTCACAATGGATGGAGACTTAGAACAAAAGCACAAGGGCAGATTCAACTCCTTATGAATATAAATCTTCCTCTATGCAGAGTCTCTTGTAATGTAAAGAAATTCCCTAAGACAGTCTTCTACTTATTTATTTTAGGATCACATGAACTAGTAGAGAATGTCCTAAACTTTCTTCCTAATTCCCAGTTTGACAAACTGTCCAGAGTCAGAATAACCCTGGCCTCATACTTCTTCCTACAGTCTCCTGCTGAGTGTAAAATATGGCTGTCTTGTGGTTTGAATAAGGCTTTTAATGTGCCATGGGATGTCACGGTCCACAGAAATGGAATACAGTGTTCTACTTGCTGAGAAACAGAAAAAAAAGCTAACCAAACTGGTTTCTTCCTCCTGAGTACATAGTGACTGACTGGAAATCCAATCACTGAGACTAAAAATATCAGCCTTGATCACAAAAAAAAAAAAAGCACCTGACAGATGGATTTAGTCTTCCTTCAGCACAAACATCTATTTGCTACTAAAACTTTAGTGACTTCACTGGTCTTGTCTCCCAGTGCATCATTGACAAACTGCAGGGTAAGGTGGATGTTATTTCTTCAAATTAATCCCTCCAAGAGGGAATAGTCAGAGCTCTCATTGAATCATGCTGGTTTATAGTTTGTACATGGCTGGGAGAAAAGGAAAAGTTAATCTGATCTGATTAACTGAAGAAACAACTTAAAACCAGGGCTTTGTCCCTCCCCACTGCAATGCTTAGAAGAGCTGGAGTGCTGACCCCATCATCCTCACGCCTCTGCCTACAGGCACAGGCTGCTCTGAGCAGGCTGGGCAGGGATTTCTGTGCAAATGCCAATGAATATCGAAGCACTTCAGGAGCAGCACACAAGGAGTGCAGCATCAAACATCTCCAGTGTTGCTGAGCATTCCTACAGATTTCTTACTGCCTTTTTCTCCTTCCTTCTTCCTGATGCAAAAGTTGCAGAGCCAAGTGAGATGTGAGACGGGTAAGTTCTTTCCAGCCCTCATGAAAACTCACCTGTGAAAATGGCCACCTGCTGATGATGAGATTTCAGAAGCAAAATAAATCAGCATTGCTTTGAGTCAAATTTTGTCCAATGGACTGGAAACCTCAGAAAGTGCATAATGAAGACCATGGCCACAGGCTTTGGTGCCATGCTCTAAGTGCTCAAGCATGTAGATAAGGTTGGTGATAAAAGATACCTTCTGGAAATCTTTGCTCTATCTCACTCCTCTACCAAGATGGACTTTTGTACAGACCTGATTCTGAGAATAACACTACTTTTCAGCACTTTCTTATTTCCAAGCCAACACTGAGATGTATTTTCTTCTAGGCTTTACAGCACACTTTTTTACCGTGTTGAACTCAACCAAGGCTGGTCTGCATTTAATAGATGTATTTTCCACAGGAAATTAATGTATTGTTTCCCCAAAGCTATTTCAGTCTCTAAACTTCACTGCAGTCTGCCCAGTTGCACGATATTTCAGCCAGCCAAACAAATCTAGTGCCCCTGACAGTCCTTTTAGTAGTGCTAGCCAAGGGAATCATGTCAGGCTCAGATTTACTACTTGGATCCTTCAAATGACAGTGTCCTGCAAGAGATCTGGTGGATTAATATCCCTGTGATTTTTTTTCCCCATCAACCCTCTATGGAGGGAGTATAGTGCTTTCCTAAGTGTTAGTTTTCTGACCATGTGTGTGGCATGGTACCCACAGGTACCAGGATATATGGTAAATATGGACAGTATGTGTATCCTGGTACCTAGATATATGGTATTTATAGACATTTATATAGATAACAGCATATTCTATCTTTGACTGTGGATTTGGATATTTGTAGAAGTCTTTTAATTTGATATTCTGGGGATTTTTAAAATTAGCATGGGTAGTTTGATTTCTCCCATTTCTCAGGAGGCATTAATAAAATGGGTGCAGCTTCACTTTCACAGTGGCAAATGCTTGTAGCAGTGACGATCCCTTCCCTGAGCCATTCTCTGTCGGGATGACAAGTCGCTGGCGGCTGTCAGGTCTGCGTAGGAAATCTCCACAGTGGTGCTGAGAATGTTTATTGTAGGGAGAGAACTTTTGCCCTGTGAAGTCACCTCCTACTAGTCACCAGTAGGTTTCTGATATTCTATCACAGGAAATTCCTGGTGGACCACAAAAGCAATCCCCTGAGTCCAGCTGCTGGCGGGGAGCAGTGGTGCACCACACTGCCCGGCTGAGCCTCAGCCTCCAGCGAGGGGCAGAGCACCTGTGCCCTGCAAAATGCAAACTCTGTGCTCCTCAAACAATGTTAAAATGAACTATACAAAGGGGCAAAGGTCAAGTGAACCATTATTGTGCTGCATTTTATGCAAACAAAAAAAATGTATTAGAGGATGTGCTTTGTATTGTAACAAGGTACTGTAAGATTATATTTAGGCTTCATGTCTTTGAAGCCCTTGGTAACACAACTGTATAATCACAGCTCTTGATGTTAATGAGGAAGTTATATTATAAGGTACCCCTTCTAACTGGGAACAGTGTAGGAAGAATTAATAACCTTCAGGAAAGCGTATAAAACCAGCTTTCAAGACCTATCAGGTGAATATATACACATTTCTACAAAAGGAGAAAAAAAGATAAACAAGCAATTGGCAATTACTTTTGTCACCTTTGAATACAAAGGCATTGCTTGGCAGGTGCCAGTCCTTTTTTTTTGCACAGCTTGGAGGGCACAACCCTCATTAACACTCCATTTTCCTCTGCTCTTTTGCCAGGGTTTCTAAGCATTCAGTCACAGTAGCAAACAAGACTGGATGAACCTTTATCAGTGTGAGATAGTGCACGGCAGGGAAGCAGCCTTGGAAAAGATGAACACCATGTATGTGGCTGGGTACTGTGGGGTAGTTTGTCTTGTAATTAAAAGACATCAAACTCCTCCTTTCTTAATGAAGATAAGGATACTGTGAAAGCAAAATAGTGACCCCTGCTAAAAGTGGATGCCACACCTCCAGAGAGCTGCTATTAACCTCTAATCAATGCTTAATTTCATCTGTCTGCAACCTCAGGATTGTAAGCCCTCTGAAAAGGGCCATCTCTGGAGTCTTTAGGATTTTGATGCTGTGCTCCTTGTTTGGCTCTTCTGAAGTTCTTCCCTGTTCATTGCCTTTTTCATCACCACACCATGGCTGACCAGCCTCATCAGGGCAATCTGTGCCAGCATGTGCAGGTGCAAGCAGCAAGGGGTCAGAACTTCAGGCGTTGGCTCCTTTAACCAGAGCAGTGCAGCGGAACAAAATTATGCTTTAAGATGTTGAGTGGTTTGGGGTTTAGGTGGTGGTGCGTTTTTTGAGTTAATCAGTATGGCTGCCTCATCTGTTTTTTGCAAAGAACACTTCTGGGAGAGGAAAACTATGTGTGGCTGATAATAAGCACTGTGGTAACCTGCAGCAGCTGTACCAGCTCCTTGTAATCCCAGAGCATCATATTTCCAAGACCAAGGAGAAAGGCATTATAAAGATGTTATCCAGAGCCCCATGTGATTTTGAAGCACATGAACCCTTTTTAAAAACTGACTTACTGAGAAGTGATGGGCTGGATAGGGCCTGTGGAGAAGTCAGATGGGCACTTTTGAAAACTGTACCCCTTATTTTAAAAGAAAGGAAAACGTGAGGCAATCGCAGCTGATTCAGCATCCGGCAGTCCCAGCCAAGTCATATTTTACCTCTTCCCTTCCCTCCCCGCACAAAACTTCCAGGAAAACCTGCAAAGAAAAGGCATATGTGGGTAGGAGGAGACCTGCTTTTAATTTCTGTACCTCCTATTCAACACAATGCCACACAATACACAGGATGCGAATATCCCAAGGCACCTTATACAATACAAGTAACAAAAGCACACACACATGCACAAGAAAAGGGGGAGCAGCAAGCATGACATGGTTCCAAAACAAAATGCAGGTAAAGCTGTCTGTAAAATGCTTATGTAAAGGGGATATGTGAAAAAAATCATCTTGCAAAAGGAGAAGTTGAATGCTGAAGAAATGCTCAGGTGATCACAAGAATTTGATTTTCATTTTGGAACAGGGTGTATCTGTTTTTCCCTATCATGCTGAAAGTAGTGGTCAGATCTTCATTATCAACAGTGCAACCAGTGCCTCCCCAGTGAAACATCCCCTGATGCTTCTGTGGTCCCATCTACAGAGCAACCTGGAATCAGCACTGAGTCCTATAATGGTTGTAATGATAGCAAGCAGCAAGTGCTGCGGTTGGAAATACATCACAACTGTTCCTCGTTTCCTGGTCCTTTGACTGTGGAGAGAAAGGGTGTGTAGGAGCTTCTCACTCCCATAGACCAAACACCATCTGTTTGAAAGAGATCATTCATGGGAGCACTATTCTCGTCAAGTGATGGAAGGTATTTGGAGAAACACCAGCATTAAAGCTACCGTCAACACTAAATAAGTGCATCAGAGCCTGAACAACAACAAAAAAAAATCTAAGTTTTCTTCAGCTCTCGTTGATGCATTGCTCCACATTTCCACTAGAAAGACAGTGTTGTGGATGAAGCACCAGGAACCTTGCCTGATCTGCTCCTGCTTGCAGGCTCATAAACAAGTTACTGATGAAAGAGCTCACAAAATCTGCAAACCTACAACCTACAAAAAAACCTCCATGTAGTCTTGAGATACTTGCAGCAAGAATGTATTCTGTGGTTTTGAACAGGAATAAAAGCAAAACATTTTAAATAAAAAGTGAGAGACAAGATCTTACAGTCTTTCTTTATTAAATGCACCATGTTTTAATGTAAAGGGGCTTGTACCTAAATAGAAAACAGTAATAATAATAATAGATGATTTTTGGTCAAAACAGCATTAACTAGGGCCTCAAAATCAAATGTGAGCATACAGAGAAATAAAGGAGAAACTGCAAGAAATTTATGTGGTGTGTAGCTGTGAATCCCATCTCTCTATTGCACATGGTGCCTAGAGGAACTTAAATACATCACTTCTACATTTAAGAAAAAAATTGAATTGGCACTGGTTTTTTCACATTTACATGTTGATGGGCAGTTGCTATAAATATAATGTCATTTTAGTGGCCAAATAGGATTGTTTGCAACACTTTAGCTTCCCAATTCTGAATCCAAATAAAATGAGCAATAAAAAATTGTTGTTTTATAGAGGTTTGATTACCACATCAAATCCATCTTTATGTAACATTATTAGGAAATTTACTAGGAAGGAGGGGAAAACCCAGCAAAAATACCAGGGAAGTCTTTTTTCATTATACAATGAGACAAGGCAGAGATTTTATATATCGGTTTTTGAAATCATGACTGAAAAAACCAAATGGCCCAAACCCATCTGCAGTCATGTACAGCAACCATGCCTTCTGTGGCATGCTCTGTTGTTGTGCTTTTAAAAGCCTCATCCAAGTTTTCTGTAAAGTATGTGTGTTTACTATATAGTATTTTATACCACTACTCCTTACATTGCACTCTAGCCTTTAATTTAGTTTTCTGAAAAGAAGGGGAGGGGGAAAGGCAAAAAATGAACAAAGTAGGTGAGGTTTTTTGTTGGTTGTGATTTTTTTTATTTTGTGTTGCTTTTTTTTTTTGTACTAGGTAAGTAAATGTTACTTAAAAACTTAGTTTATCTTTGGTGTGTGTTTGTGCATTGTATCCAAAGTTTTCTATTTTGATGAGAGATTATCTAAAGAGCCTGTCATTTGGCAGGATCCAGTCCCACTTGCCAGTGAGGTCCTCACTTATGGATTGTAGGCTGAGGGCTTCCCGCACAGCTCTGCAGAGTCTGGCTTTGTCTGGCATCTCACAGTCCTGACTAGCTCAGGAAAAGGAGTCATTTGTTGCCTGGACATTGGACTGAGGGGTGAAAGTAACCAAAAATGAATCAGTAGGTTCGTTCCAGTAAGTGATTTCATTTTTTCTTGTGTTGAAAAAAATTTACTTGGCTGAAAGCCAGTGATTTGCCTAGAAAGACGTTGAACGTAAGTGATGTTTGCTCTGTGAAAATTAGCTTGTATTATGCATCAATACCCTTTTGCATGTTCTAGTGTCTCTAAGTGTGCACTTATAAACATGTGTTTTTATAGTAAAACAGCTCCCAAAACTTATCCTATGGATACTCTGCAAATAGTTCCTTGCAGAAGATAGAACTCTTATCTCTGCATAACATTTGTTGATGTATTTCCACTCATCCAGAATCCAAATTACTTTGAGGACAAATGGTTGTAGGCAGAGTCAATTTTTGGAGGGTCTTGTCTCTTCTTCAGGAATTGAAAAAAATGAATGAAAAATTTACTGGTCTGATTACTATTAAACTTTTCTGCAGTTTCAAATTATTCCTATTTTGCACTGTGGAAAGCAAGACCTTGTGGAGGGACTGAAGCTTCTGGATTTGAGTATGCAAAATCAGAAAGCCCGAATCAACACAAAGTAGCTCTGAGATATCAGTCCATGAATTTAAGGAATATTTCAAAAGTGTGATGATCAACAGAGCTCTGTCTGCTCCATAAAGGAGTAGCTCTGTAGAGGAGCCAGAGCCTCTCACTCATGGGCTACAGTATCACTAAATTACTTTAGGAAAAATCCACTTTTTTAAGCAATTAACCCTGTTGTTTTCCATAGGTCTACTTTTGAATGGCAAGATAACCTTTCTCTGTAGAGAGTACAAGCTACATTGGTTCTGCTATGCTGTCATTCCAAATTTCCTCCATCAGATTCCAGGGCAAATCAAGTTTTAAAAAACTGAATAAAATATATAAACCCCACATAATGAAAAGCTGATACTTTTAATTAATCTTGAGAGAAGAAAGAGTTTTCTTTTGGGGCACAGAAAGGAGCAAGCTTCATGTAAGCAAAGGTACAAGGAGAATGTTTCTGAGATCTCCAGAGTGTAATAAAGCATAACCTAATCAGGGGTGACACCTTCACACAACTTAACAGGTCTGACACCCCAGTGTTTCTTTGATGCATGCATAGCTCTGATGCTGTCCCTGGTTAAAAACAGCCTCAGAACCCAGATGGACATTAATCACTGATATCGACAACCTCAGCCTGGCAAGGCAGTGGGAAATTTGCCCAACCCTCAAGCCCTTATTTTGCAGTTAAGACTTCTCTTTCGTTTTGGTTTGCTCTGGAACCACAAACATAAACATCTTCATTTTTGTGGGTTGTTAACACACAGAACCTGAACTGAAGATCAGAGTCATCTCTTTCCTTACTTGTCTGCACTGGGTTCCACCAGAACCTCACCTAAAAGTGATGACAACGATAACAGTAAAATTTGCTTTTAACTAGCTATAGTAATGTCTTCAGAACAGAAAGAGCACTTTGGCAGTTTGTGACCCATATTCAGTTTTGACTCATGCTTGTATTTCCAACTAATAACCTAAAAAAGCCCCCAACCAACCACAAACCCTTCTGTTTCCACCCCATCCCTGCAGCACAAACATGTCAGACAAAATGACACTTTACTCTAAAACTGCTGGTAAAGTGTTATGGCTTTATGATAAAACACCTGGCTTATGCTTAGGTACAATACACACCACTGCAGACTTTAGTGCCTGTGTCAGTTGCTATTAGGGGAAATGAACAGTTGACCATATTACTGACTCCTGCATCTCCCAGGGGTAAAATTTATTTGAATAGCTATGTGTGAATTTGAATCCCCTTTCCAGTCTTGAATAATTAATCTTGGGAAGTCAGGATAAGAACGCCCTAAGTATGTCACTTAACTGCAGGTGGTGAGCATGGGATATTCTGTTTTTTAATACAGGTTTTGTCCAGGAAGCTTCATATCCAATGGACATTCTCATATTTATATAATTAGAAAAAAAATCACAGCGTCTATCTAGGATTGTTTGGACAAGAATTGTATGTTATTGTCTCAGTGCAGCAGGAATGTCAGCTATGAAGAGAGGAATTCTTCACATCCCACCCATGGGAACAAGAGGGAATCTCTGACACATCCCTGTGTCCAGTCCAGCAGTGAGACAGCTTTCAGTTATTGGACACAGCACAAACTAAAAGTGAACTGCAAAGTAGGGGGGAGCATGGGTGTGTTTTGCTTTGACTGTGCTGCAGTGCACAAAGGACACATTTTCCTCCTGATATTTTTCCCCTCTTTGCTTGTGTTTCTTTTGTTTGTTTGTTTTTTAACATCAGGAATTTGGGTTTGTTTGTCCCTGGAAGACTCTGTGACTAAGCTGAACTAATAATAATACTGTAGTGAATGCTGAGAAATCAAATGGAAGGGGTCTAGTGGCAGATATGGTAGCATTAGGTAAATGGTTTCACTCAATCTTTAAGGCCTTCCAACCTAAATGATTGTATGACTTCTGCAACTGGGGTAGTGTCACCAATCCTCACAAGGCACAGCACATTATGAGCCACCTCTACCTTTGCTAACATTGCACTGACAATTGGAATACTAAATTTCCTTCCCATATACCTGTGGGGTGCTGGCTTGGCCAGTTCTGAACTAACAGTGTTAGTATCCCTATGAAGGATCTATAAGCCATTTTTTTATTCAAGCATTCTGATGCTGGCCAAGAGAGCTGAGCTCTTTGTGTAGCTGTATAAGGATCTACTTCCATCTTTAAAATTCTCATAGTCAGGTGTACTTGATTTTTCCCTCTCTGCTGCTTGCCCTGTGCTAGAAGTGCTGGATCACATTTCAGGACAGCACAGAGACCACTATATCCAGAGTATTTCTTTTGGATGGAGGCTGCCACCACAGTGCTCAAACCTTCTGTGAGGCACATCACTCACATGGGGGGTTAGACACCATCTCACATTTCCTCTGTATTTATCCAGCTCCAGAAAAAACATGGCCCCAGGCACAAAGTCCAGCTACAGGTCCTTATTAGAGAAATAAAAGCTGGGACTGTTGGCACCTGTAGTGCTCCTGCTAACACCTGCAGTGATGAGCACAGGGCTGTGTGAATGGGTCCAGCACAAGGGAAAGGCTGAAAGGAGCTCACACCCCATAGCAGCTGCCCCCAGCCCAGACAGGTCACAGCTACGGAGTGCAGCATGCATTCAGCCACACACTCTCCTTGCTGGCTCTCTGTGGAGGGGCTGGTGAGTATGTTGCTCCCTAGAACCCAGGCTGTTCCCATGAGAAGGAGATGTGGAAGATATGTGTGATCTGATGAGCAGCAGCCACCACCTCCAGTTTTCCAGTGGGAAGAAAGCCTAGATAGGTGACTTTGTAGAGGAAACTCTTCCAACATTTTCCTTCTTGCAGCTGTGGGCTGCCGAGTGTCATCAGATGAGTGACCATGGGCTTCTCCTGCAGGCCAGAGCGTTGCTCCTGCTGGGAGAGTTTTTAAATGTTAGCTGGGTAAAGTGTGAATGCCAGAGCAACAGAAGCAAGGAGTCCTGTTGTGGTGCTGGACACCTTCACACACAGAACAGGTTCCTCGGGTAGACCTTGGGGCAGCCAATACAGGCGTGTCACAGTCTGGAGTAAGCACCAGAGTCTGTAGCACCAAGCAGGGCAACAGAGCATCAGCATTGAAGAAGGGACATGGATCTGGATCATATGTGGATTTTGGAGTCAGGCTCAGTGCCTGTATCATGGAGATGTCTTCTGGCATCTTCCTGTTCCTCCTTTAGGGACTTTGTGATTGCTTCACCCCTTGAATTATACACCAAGTGTTCAGGGCAGTGGTCTTCGCAATATTTCCTGGCAAGGACGTGGAAGATGAGAGCAGCAACATACAAACATAGATTCAGAACTTCTTAGGTCTATGTTTCAGGCCCCTGGTTTCCCTGGTGTTGCTGTTGTAAAACCCCTTTCCAGCTGAAGTCTGTTTCTCCTTGAAGCCATACGAAAATAGAGTCATTTTTCCATTTGATACACTGTACACCAAAAGAGAATAGACAAATAGGTGATGCAAGCTCACTTCAAGTGAAAAAAACCAAACAAACCAAGAGGGCTAATCAAATTATGTAGCTTTAGAAGTGATTATTAGACATAATAATTTATTTTCTGGTTCTGTAGCTGTGTCATTAATTATAGGTCACAGCAGTACCTGTAAGGATAAATTTGTCCAGGGAATCCTGGAAAGCTCACAGGCAGGATGGCAGGCATAGGAATCCATGGGTGAACAGTGGCTAAGCTGGCTCAGCAATTTAACGAGCTAAGGTTGATTAATACTTCTTTCTAATGCTACCTGAATGAAACATATAGGACTTTGCCATTTAATTTGATATCCATTCATTTGCCATTAGTTTAGCAGCAAATTTAAGCTTTTCCATGCCCAAGTACTGCCTTTATATTATGTAATTTGTCTGTCTATTACTTTTATCTACTTTTAAGTATCATGCCTCCTATATGAATTATATTTTCTTAAAGAGTGCTTTGAGGAAACTCACAGATTACTGGAATGGGAGGTCTATGGTAGAATCCTCCAGCTTGCAAGCTTCCAGTACCTAAAGGAAACCTACAAGAAAGATATAAATAGAAAGGCTTTTTTACAAGCATGTAGTGACAGGACACCAGAAAATGTTTTCAAACTCAAAGAGCATTCGTTTTAATTATATTGGAAAGAAATTCTTTACTGTGAGTGTAGTGAGGCACTGGAACAGGTTGCCCAGAGGAGTTGTGGGTGCCCTATTCCCAGAAGAGTTCAAGGCCAGGTTGGATGGAGCTCTGAGTGGTCTGGTCTAGTGGAAGCTGCTCCTGTCTGTGGCAGAGGGGCTGGAAAGAGGTGATCTTTAGGGTCCCTTCCAGCCATTCTTTGGTTCTGTGATTTCATAATCCTTGTATGTAACCTATGTTTGAGCTTTCTATGAGCTTATTTCTGTTTTAACCATGATACTCTTCAGAATTTAGAATGCACAAATTCAGTAGTTCTTTCTGAATCTACTTGTTAGTATCATCTACCTGGAATGAGCTGATTTGGGATCTTGATTGCTCTGTACATCTCCTTTACCCTGGTTTTTCCTTTGTTAGTTTAATGCCTTAAGAAATTTAAGGCTCTGAATACCAATGGCATCTCATAAATAGATTTTTTTTTTCTTTCTTATATATTCTTTTGACCTTAGATCTGGTAACTGTGGGTCACTACCTATAGTGAATAAATTGAAAGGCTGGAAGATTCAACTAAAAAGCTAGGGCTAGAGTGATGAAGTAAAGGACACACTTCCCAGTGTCATCTTGATTTTCAGTGCTTGAAGTTTCCAATAGGTGTACCAAATTATTTCTTTCAGGTACAGCATTATGCAGCTAAATAAATATCTTATGGGACTACTAATTTAATAAAAAAAAAAATATTAGCAGCACCCAAAAAGAAGTTATTCAATGGATGGGTGTCTGTTCTCCATGGTCCCTGAATTAAAATTATCTTTATCTATTGAAACCCAAAATATGTCACTCTGCCATACCACTTTAAATTCAACTTACTGGTTTCTGTCTTTATTTAGTTTGCAGCCATATTACCTCATCCCAAGCTGGCGAGGCTGGGCCACCTGGGATCTCGTGGGTGCTGTGGGAAGTGTTGGCGATTCAGCATAGCAGTTGGCATGCTTCCCTCTGAGTCTCCATGGATAAATCCTTCACCACTGCACCTGGCCACCATCTGTTGCAGGAGGTGGCATCTGTCAGATGGGGTATAAAACCAGCCCTTGGAAACTCCAGGGTGTTTTCTCAGATTTCTTAGGTTGTTACAAGGACAGTGTTCTACCTAAGTAATATTTTTATGAATATTTTGCTTAAATTGCCAAAATATAGACCAGCGTGCATATCAAGAACTTCAGTACCTTCTGTGTTCAGGAGATTCATAAATTAGCAACAGTCCCATGGGTGCATTAGCTTGTAACACATTTGAGGGTTTAGCATTATTCCAGTAAGTATTGTTTAAATTGGGAGGATAAAGAAGCAAAAAAATCTTTCTTTTCCTGCATAACAAAAAGTGACTGAGCTAGGTTTAACTAATATGCTAGTAACCCCCAGCCAAAAATCCTCCTGTTTAACCAAGACAATATCCAGGGACTCAGATTTTAAAATGTGACTCCTAACTGGGCTGCTGTGAACAAATGACATTAACAGGCCAAGGGGCTTTTTTTTTGGCTGTATTTAGTAGTGAGTGTATGTTAAAAATGTGAGTAGCCACATATCCCCAGTGACTGTCACATCTTGCTCTCCAGTTTAGCTTCTGCAAATGATGGGAGTTTTATGAAGCACTTTTTTGATTGTTTTGCTAGCAAAGATTTTGGTTTCTTGATGTGTTCTGTCAAGGAGAGAAGGACATTACTGGTTTAGCTTCAGCCCCATGGACCTGCTGCTGCACTCCTATGTCTTCCTTTCCATGTGGGCTAGCTGGTGTGGGGCACAGAGGTTGCAGGGAAGAGGTAGGCAGGGGGTCACTGGCAGTGCAGAGGAGAGCCACCCAGATCTTTCCCCTCCCTGGGAAATGCTGCTGTGAGGGGCTGAGGAAACAAGAAGGGCAGAAGTGAGCTAGGGGAATGGCTGAAGTTTGTTTGGCCTCCCTGGCTCTGCTCCCTCTCCACTGGTGACTCCAAACAAGAGCTTGGAAAAGCTTTGCACAGTGATAGGCACAGAACCACAGAGTGGGCAGCTACAGGGGCAGCCTCTCTGGAAGGGAGGAGTATTCTCTGCATAAGCCAACAGAGAAAAGAAGAAAGGTTCTGTCTCCTCCATAGTGTGCATGTTTTTCAGAAGGTTTCTGGAGTCCACACATCCAAGAAGTGGTATATTTTAGCTTAAGAGATACAATAGAGGCATGAAGATAGGCAAGTGATATAAAATCAAATTTAACACGTGGCAAAGGTGTTTCTGGTTTTAATTAAAATTTTTTAAAGGATTGTCAGTTCTGCTGCACAAATACAATGAGCTGAGAGATTTAAAATAACTAAATTGGCAAAATCTGTGTGATCATATATTTGAGGCAGATTCATCTCACTTTCTCCTGCTTATCTGAGCCTGATGACTCTGGTGGAAATAATCTCTGGACATCAATCCAAAGTTTCTCCTAATGTCTCTGTGACATTGATAGGCTCTTGCACGGCTTCCAAGCTGTAGTCTGATGGTAATATTGTGAATAACACACCTTTAACCCTACCTCTGCAGAAGGTTTCATTATTCATTATTACTTGTCTCTATCCAGTCCGAGTTCACGGTGATAAATCTAGCTTATAAGGCACTTACAAAGATGGGTGTGGTGTGCTGATAGCATTCATGATTAAGTGCTTTCCTGTGTCAAATATAGCCTGTAATATACTACAAACAGGCAGTCGATTTTTTATACAAACTGATCTGGCTGCTATCAGACTCTGACATTTTATACTAATACTTAAAATAAATCTAGAAACAGGAAAGAAAGTACAGAATTATTGTTTTAAGCTAACTGTGAGGGCTTATCTTCAAAGTGACAGAGTTTCTATTGTATTTAAAGAAACTGGTCAGTATACTGGCATAAAGGTTAGAAGTACGCATGAAGCTGGAGTTAAGTTCCAGCCTTAGTTTTCACTTTTGATATAGACCCTCTAAGATGCTTTTTTTGTTCTAACATGAGGATTTAAAAATACTTTTGCTTTATTTTTTTCCAGGCTTGCCAACTTTGCGTTAAAACCTACTCCTATTGAAATCACTGGGAGTTTTGCCATGCATTGTAAAAGGTCTGGGATGTGGCAGCATATACTAAAATCTTTGTGATTTGTTGGACTACTTGGACAAGAGCTAGGGATATGTGAGCTACCATCATCAGTCTTTTCTTTCCACATCTTATTTCAGGTAACTTTTGCATGCCTTTCGAGATCCATGGTTTAATAGTTTAAAAAATGCCAAAAGTTGGGTCCCCTTGAAAACGAAGGAGACAATTTTCTATCTGAAAGTGCTTACCTTAATGTATTTTAAAGAGTTGGTACTTCACTCTATGTATGGGCTAGTTAGACACATGACCCAAAATCAAGCTGAAAACAAAACTGATTGAGTATAAAATATTTTAATGAAAGTTGTAAAATGGTGATCTGCTAAACAGAGGGCACATTTCACAATCATGTGTGAAATTTGGACCATCTTGAGGCTACAGTCCCTGCCAGGCTCTTTCCAAGAGCCTGACTGAGACCGAACTTGTCAGTGCAACACACACTTATGGTCACACTAGGCTTGGCTCCAGATGTGGAGCTAAGGGAAAGGTGGATCACGCACTGGTGTGATTGAGCTTCCTTCCCCACAGATCAGGGTGGACAGATCAGGTGTGATATTACAGACCCTGGGAGATTTCTTGAGTCCGGCTCATCATAAGCACAACATGGGGGTTTGGAGTCTGAGCTCCACCTGGGCAAAAAGGCAATGGCATGGAATTCTGAATGAGGACCAGGAGCATGGAGTTTCCCATCATAAGCCTGTTCTCAGGCCTGATGATAACTTCATAGCACAGATGTTCCTTTTGTCCTTTTGCCTAGAAGTGAAAATTACTAAGTGCAACATGTCAATGTCTGTTCATTGTTCAAATTCTGAACATAAGGAAATTTGACACTAACACAAAGCAAGCCACAAAATTAGGAATCTCTTTGAAATGTGAAAATTTAGGGTCTTGAAAGAATGGAATGACTTCTTGTGAAACATGCAGGCTCCTAAAAAGTCTATTGAATCTGTGCATTATGACTTTTCTTATTACTGTTACCATATGTTGCAACTCTTCTTATAGGCCCTAAACCTATGAAATGTCAGCAGGGAACAAGTCAAACACAAGAGAGGTCACATTATTAGAATTGCTTGCATTTGTGTTTGCTGACTGGTTTACATGTCCTTGCTTACAACAAGAAAATCCAAACTCCAACACTTTTTTTGGCAGCTTGATTAGTGTTTTGGGTGGGTATTATCAAAAGAAAATGATTTCTGCTCCAATTGACTAGTCTGAAAATCAAACTCAATTTTCTTTTTAATTAGTATAACACTTTTTGAGTCAATAGGCATATGTGGGATTGTATGTGTGGGGTGAGTGGCTGATGAAGGAATAAAGCTTTTCTAAGGCATGTGTGAGAACATTTTTTTGATTAAAAATTAAAACATACATTCCACTGTTTTAATTACCCAACACATAAAATGCTGTTACTACAGCCTTTGACTTTCTAAAGTCATCTGAATAATTAAAATATTTTTTTAGCTAATAGAAAAATAGGAAAATACTTTTAGTTCAAGTGTATTTGTTTCTTCTTGCTGACCCGTGTTCTAATTGAAGTTAGAACTGCGATTTTATGTGTCACTGGTCATTTTACTAGAACAAAACTTCTTTCCTCAAAGGTAGAAATTATCTCCCAAGAAATTATATTAAACAATATTAAAATGATGGCAAAAATCCCATTCCTGTTCCTGGAGTGTGGAAGTTTGGTGAGTCGTTTTAACAGGGCTCTGTTTAACACCCTGTGATGGCAAGGGGTGAGGCAAAATTGTAGGAAAAAATGCCTGACTGACAGCACCCCACCCAGATAAGGCCCCTGCTTAGAGAAACTTGGGAATGTCTCAATGCAAGTGCTGTGCCAGGAACACACGCTCCACTGCATCCAGGAGCGATTTTCAATCATCCAGCTCTTAAAGAGGTCAGCAGTAGCAACAGCCTGCAGGCTTGTTCTCTCCTCTTAACACAGGAAAGACTCTTGCCCCTCCTCAATCTGATTTAGCTCCTTTTTCTTGCAACCTCTACCTTATTTATAGAATCACAGAATAATTTAGATTGGAAAGGACCCCTGAAGGTCATCCAGTCCCACCCTTTGCTCCTGACAAGGCTGATTTAAAAGCCAGATGAGGTTATTCATGGCCTTGCCTCATCAGGTTTTGAAAGCAACTGAGGGTGGAGATTCTCCCCACCTCTCTAGCTGGATTTAACCACTCTTACCACAATTTTTTTTCCTCTTTATCGATGCTAAAAATTTCCCTGGATGCAAGTCGTGGGCATTGCCTATTGCAAAGTCTGACTCCCTCTTGTCCTTTAAGCAGCTGAAGATCAGAGTCATATTCCTCTCCATCCCCAGCCTTTCCTTCTCCAGACTCCTCAGCCCTCCTCGCACATCATGCCTCACAGCCTTGGTGCTCCTCCACTGGACTTGGTCTGACACGTTAATGCCTTTTACTGGGAATCCCAAGAGTGGACACAGCAGAACACTCCAAACGTGGCCTCACGGGAAGGGAAGAGCTGTCGGCAGCTCTCTGCTGAGGCAGCCTGGCATGTTTTAGCTTTCCTTGCCTCAAGAACACTCCAAATGTGGCCTCACGGGAAGGGAAGAGCTGTTGGCAGCTCTCTGCTGAGCCTGGCATGTTTTAGCTTTCCTTGCCTCAAGGGCGCACTGCTGACTCAGCTTCAGCAAGTTCTCCACCTCAGGTCCTGCTCTGCAGAGCTGCTTGCCCTCCCAGGCAATCTCCAGTTTGCATTGCTGCAGGGGCTTCTTCTGTCCTGTGTCAAGGACCTTGCATCTGTTCTGATGAACTTTATGAAGTTTCTGCCAGCCAGAAAGGATATAGGGTGTATATCGGCAAATCCATCATCCTTTCTTTCACGAGATCTTTCCTATCTGTCCATCTTTGAGTTTAAACCTTCTGACTTTTGTCAGAAGCCCATGGACAAGTAACTTTCCTGCACCACTTAAATTTGGCTCTACACCACATAATCTCTGTGTTTTATAACACTTTTTACTGCCTATATATAGGCTCAGGCAGGATTTATTAGTCTCTCACAGATGAGGGTAGGTCTACTCTCTCAGATGAACCCACTACCCTGTGTTAAGCTAAAAAGCAGCAGAGAGGACTGCAAGTGACTGTATCACTGGCCAAAATGAAGAAAAAAAACAATGAACAGAAATGACACAAACCTAATTTTCAAGCATCTGGAGAAAATATTCAATAGCTAGGGAAAATTTACAAAGGAAATATGAAAAAAAAAAAAAAAGACCTAACTAAAACCTGAGGAATATAATATAAGAATTGGCATATAAGAAATTTAGCATATAAGACATTGCCACCAGAAGGTATCAGTTCACCCTGACCTTTCTTCTATGGAAATGTCAGTGTCCCATCCCTGGAAGTGTTCAAGGCCAGGTTGGATGGGGCTTTGAATAAGCTGGTCTCGGGAAGGCTATCCCTGCCCACAGCAGGGGGGATTTGAACTAGGAGATATTGAAAGTGCCTTTGAATCCAAACCATTCTATGATTCTGTGTTGCTATGAAATGTATCATAAGCAGGACCCCATTTCAGCTCTTGAAAGTGAGAAAGAGTGTAATAACAGGTTTTTTTCCTAATGGAAAACAAGAGAAATTTCTGGACACACGTGCATGAGAAATTAAGAAACATTAATTATCTGAGAGTATGTTCTTTTTATCACAGGTGGCAGAAAAAGAACCTCAGAGGACTGAATTTTATATTGAATTCCATGTCTCCTATTCTGGTGATAGTATTCAGGAGAATTCTAAAGGAGTCTATTGAGAAGGCAGGACTTTGAGGAAAACCAGGACATTTGCACACCTGATGGAAATTCTGCCAGGCTTGTCCCTGGCCAATAGATAATAGCTAGCCACAGAATGTGTATCAAACAGCTGAATATATAGTCCACAATCTTTTAAAGTCCTAAATGTTTAAGCAAATAATTTGCTTAAAATTTTAAAATTTGCTTTATTTATGAAAATAAATTTTATAATTTGTGTTAAACTCTTAGATTTTCTCTTGAAATTCCAAGGTGGTCTCTTGCTGCCTCTTCACATGTGATTATGTATATTTTCTGTCGTATTCTCAAAAAATATTTGAGGTTTTTTTAAGATTTAAAAAAAGCTAGATTGTCATCTCTTGTGTCAGCAATACATGATCACTATCCTAATTAGAAAAGGACTGATAATCACACTAATATCTGTGAGAGCTCTTCTGTAGAATTCACCTGGGGCAGATTCAGTGTCTAAATTATAACTAAATTTTTGTATGGTCAAATAAGAGAGGAGAGCAAAGATGCAATAGTTCCCTCCATCATAATTATTTGAATGACTATGTGTTTGACCTGAAGAATAGAAATGCCTTGGAGCAGGAGATCAGCATGGGAAGGGCACAAAATCCAGATGTCCTCAAGGTATCCTTGTGAGGAGCAAACTGGAGAAAGCCTCAGTGCCTGACTCATGGCAGATCAACATGGCATTGACTTTGGAGTGAAATTGAAAATGTTGGTTCTGACAGCAGCAAAGATGGCCAAAGGCATTGACAAGGCTCAGGGGTCAGACTCAAAGGTGACAGACTGATCTAATTTCTGGGATTTGACAAAAACAACACATCTTGTTTAAAAAACAAAACAAAACAAAAACTTATGTGAGGAAAAAAAGATGGCTTGGTGTGTCTGAAGGGCCTTTGCCAGACATTCTCACTCAGCAGCGCAGTTCTCACTGTTCTGGATCACTTCTTTAGAGTTTATCTTGAGTAAAGCTCTTTGTAATTAAGTCAATACTGATTTAATCATGACAATCATAGCTGGTAGATATCCAAGGAAATAATAACAAAAATTAAGCAGTGTGCAGATCGCACCTATGACAAGAGATTGAAGAATAAAAGAATATTGCAGGGGCCAGCCATACTGCAGTTTTCCTTTTGAAACTGCTGTTGAAAACAAAACCAAACAACCAGAAAGCTAGGGCTGCTTCTTCTTCAAGATTACACATGATTTGTGTAATATAGTTGGACTAGTTTGTTAACATAATCCCATGAAGTGGTGAGGGTTTGACAGCCACATTAATACATCAAAACTTGGCTGAGAGGTTGTGGGAGACAACCTCATTGTGTTTTAGGTCATTTGTGTTCATTAGCAAGTGCAAAGTCATCAAAGCCATGTTTGCCTTCTGCTAAGTGGAGCTGCAGCTCTCTCACCTGGACTCAGCATCATTCAGATATGCAGCAAGGTTGTCCCATCTAACACCTCATCTTTTAAAGAAAATGAGTTGGGATCATGAGGCATTAGGCACAGCTCCCCTGTTTCCTCAGGTTTTCTAATTACCTGGCGAGCTGTCTGCCCAACAGTAGCAGTGGATTGGAGGAGTCTTGGGCGCAGCTGGTGGAGCCACTGCCTGCAGTGCCAGTACAATACTTCATCAGGCTTTAGGTCTCCATCCTTAGACTGGAGCTTGCTTAGATAAGGTAGCCAGTGCTAGCAGAGGAAAACCCTTTAGCATGATTCATGTGTTACCTGAAACAATGTCACAGCACAGTTTCAGATTAGAAAATGTAATTACCCTGATCAGTTGTTTACAAAGAAATTGTTTGAAGCTTTCCAAAGACATTGTTTGCCATCAGGGCAGTATCACTTCCATTGTGTGTTTTGTGTACTGGCCTGATAGATAATGATGGGAGCTCCCAGAAAATAACTCTCCCTCAGACCATCAAAGTTTTTGCAGTATTTGTAACCCAGCTACAGAATCTCATGCAAGATGCAGCAGTCTTTAAATCCATGACTAGTGAGCTCATTATGTTTTAATTTGAAAATTGGACACTTGGTTTTCAAAGACTTATGGCCTTATCCTGAACACAGAAAAATCAATGGAAGTTTTGTCTTTGGCTCCATTTGGAACAGGATAGAGTTCTTGTGATGTAATGTTTGATCTCCAAGTATGGGATTCAAGAAATAACTAGATCTAAGTAGTTATTGAGATCACTTGCAGATAATCAGATAAAAACTCAACAATTTTGAGGGAAAGAATGAGACTGCCAGAAATTCAGGTCCACTGAATGCCACAGGAAGACATTGTGGAGAGCATTTCTGTGCTGACAAAATTTCAATCACAGTCAGAACCATTCTAAGCTGGCTCAAGCTGGAAAACCCATGGCTGACTTGCAGAGCTGAGCAGCTCTGAAGGACTGCCATTTAATTTTAAATTGCAGTTCAAAACTGGTGCTGAGCTTTAATGTCACTTCACCCTGGGGTCAATATAAGAGTCAAATCTCTCACCAGTTATAATCTGGGAGTAAAATTGGTTTGGAAACATTTGGATAATGAGGGTTGGTATGTTTGAACACAGACAGGTTCAAACTTTTTTCTTTTTTTCCTTCATATTAATGTAAGGCTGCTGGGCATGGGGATAGAAGGAGTTGATAGTAACTCTGCTACACTGATTTTCTAGAATGGGAAAGTCTTCTAAATGGGAAGAGCTTTGTAAATTAATTAACCAAGAGCAGTAGAAAACAAAGATGAAAAAACAATCTTAATTGTGCTTTAACATGGCTTATTTCACAGCTATGTGGCAACATTCTGCACTGACTTATAGTGCTTTACGTATGTGCCTTTTGAACTTCAGCCTATCCTTGTTAGACCAGACTCTGGCTGCTCTTAGTCTTTGAAGATGCTTGAAAACAGCAAGATTTTGCTGTTAGCACATACAAGATTTTGTGATATTTAATTCACTAGTTTTCAGCTATTATAGAGGAGTGTCAGATGTGTGTAAAATGTATAGGTTTTGATTGAAAAGATAATTTTATTGTGAAAGGTATACTGAAGGCAGCATGCACTACTTAGAAACCCAGCTGAGCTGAGTAAGCTCTGACTGCCAGCAAGCTGGTTTGCTATCCAGTGACAGAACTGGATTGCACTGTTTGTTCTTGCTATGGTGCTGGTGGCTAATTTCATGCCCTGCATCAGTATGATGTGATACTAAGATGGAGCAGGGATTCATATTTGTAAAATCTGGGATTCAAACCTGAAAACAGCTAGTCTAAGGAGACAAGTCCATCAAAATCTGTCTGTATGACATTTATTAACTATTACTTTTCAAGGGTAAGTGAGAGAGATTTATAGTAATCTTTCACCTTTGCCAGCAAAAGAAGTAGTTTCAGCTATCTTTGAAACCCAGCATACTCCCTGTTCCTGTGCAGAGGTCTAAAGAGCTGCCAGAGCCACAAAGACATCCCCCTGACAACTGTAAGCAGTGGTTTCAAAGATCTCCTCCCCTTTCACACACCCTTTACCTCCCCCCCTTCACTTTGCCTTCTTCCTCCTCCTCCTCCAGCCTGCCCCAATGGGTTCCTTGATGCAGCCTATGCCAGAAATAAAATGCAGATCCTTATTTTAATCACCCTTAATGGCTGGGAGAGCTACCCATACCCCACCATTACCACTTGTGTCAGAGATCTGCCCCATGAACACAGCTCCTGTTGGAATTAATGACAATCAAATGTTGGCTGCAATTCATGACACTGGTTTTACAAAGCCAGAGCAAGGTCTCACCTTCTCCGCAGCTGGGGTGTGCAGATCTCTCAGCCGGCACTCCTGCACCATGATGCCACTCCGATGTTGGTTCTGTCATGAGCCTTCCACTCATTTTTGGTAATCAGATCACAGCATTTTCACATGCTTAGGTTATCACTAGGGATGCATTTCTTGTCTCCCTGTGCTCGTGACAGCATTGCATAAAGCCACTTCCTACACACAGCATAATGAACCGGAATTTCTCCTCCTACAGAAGGCCATATCCTCCCTCCAGCTGCACACATCGAGTCAGAACTTGTAAATGCATGCTAACTCATGACCTTATACAGTGCTATTACTCCTGGTCTCTGTTGGAAATAGCCATCCAGATGGAGCCATTCGTGAAATCCAGATTTCGTTTTTCATGTGTGCAGTAGCTTTCCAGTATCCAAAAAGAAGATTTCTCTGGAAGGGAGCAGGATAAAATTCTTGAATAATTGAACCCATTGATCTGAGCCATTTCTCCCATTCCCAGAACAGCATAGAGACAGCCAATAGACCACATACAGGTATGCGTGATGCAGGAATATCCAAGTGGTTGCAGCCCTGGAAGACACTGAAAATGTGAAGGGGTCTGGAAAACTGGTATTTAATGCACTGATCTTTGGAGCCTTCACAATGAGCATTGTTAGATATAGGATCTGCTAAACAATGAGTCCTTGATAGGACATAATACCTATTCAGAAGCTCAGCTTTGCACACTTGCTCTTAAAACATCCTTAGCTCAACTTAAATTTACCTTTGTTACACACAATGCACATGTGACAGACGGTTGCATTCATTCATCTACTTTATTTAGATCTTTGACAGGCTTACCTACTCTCTGCTGTAAAGCTGGGATTCTTATGGGTTCCTGAATCAATATTATTGCTAATTAGTACCTCTTGAAATTGTCACTGTCAGATGCTTCAGGTGACACTGAAATAACATTGAGGTAAAGTTAGAAACCTGGAGATCTGTGGGCGAAACTTGATTCTGCCTAATTGCCTTTTGTGCTTACCTTATATTCCCTGCTTGGACAGTTTCTCCTTTTGAATAAGAAATAGAATTTCCAGCACATACCGTACTTCATCTACCAGCCAGTAAAGACCCAAAGGTACTACTTGTGTTAGCAATCACTTGAGCACCTCCTATTACCTCAGGCTGGCAGCCAAGCTGGCAGGTCTGGGAAAGGTATGACTATCCAGGATGCGGTATCCTGACTGTACATAACGTACTCTGCCAGCCAAGCAGAGGCTTTCCATAGTGAGAGGCATTCCTCCAGTATGACAGTAGATGATAGGGACAAAAAATGACAAAGGTTTTCCCCAGAAATACTGTGTTCTGCTTTAGTCTCTTAACTGGGAACTGACTCGTAAGCAGTTGTTTTTATAAGCTTGCCTGCTCTTTCAAATTTTGCCAGTGGCTCCTACAAACACCTGAACAAAAGTGACCACTTGAAAATAGGCAAATGTTTAAAACATCATGAATGGGAAAAAGGAAATTTCAGAGCCTTCGAAACCTATAAAAATATGTTTATGCATTTGTTCAGCTGATTTTAGAAGAGTTGTTATCTATTTCCAAGATCTAAAGAAAAAATTGAAAATAGTGGTGATGTTTGTATAAAATGTGTGCTTAAATTATAGCTGTTTATGGCAATTTCTGAAGACTCTGAACTGGAAAAAAAATATTTTTCTGGAGGAAGTGCTGACATGCTGCAGTTCCAAAGAGCAAATCCATAGTGTGGCCAGACAGTCTCTTGCAGTAGTTAGTTTTAATTAGAGGTAAACACTACTTAGCTCATCTGATACAAACCCTTCCCAGGAGCTAAGCAGTTCACGATTCAGATTTCTGTCTGCCACTGTAAAGTGCAGTGTTAATGGGGGAAAGAAGGAGGAGAAGAAAGGAAGGACTGCTAAACATACACAGTCACCCTTGTCCTTTGGACAAGCCTGTTCTTGCTCCCCTAAGATGACAGTTTGGGTATTAGTTGAAGCAGGAGTGCCAAGCTAACCTTTCAAGGAGGGGAACTTATGATGTAGAAGTAATTGCTGCTGTGATTGGCCAAGTGACCATCAGAATGATCTGAAAAGCTCTTCAGGGTGATTGTGATTTTGATTAAGTACAAGGGTGAGGAGGAAGTAATGCATTTGCCTGTGTTTCTTGTTTAACAGTTAAAAGAATAGATGGAAATCAAAAGCAGAAGCTGTGGAATCTCTTGGAAGCTAATTTGTTGCCTTTAAGACATATGGAAACGAGAATCTTAGCTCAAAATTTGAGCAGAAGAGATGTGGTGGCTTTTGGCAGCCCATTCATTGTTCACATTCACTGCTAATTTAGGTGCTGTGGTAGAAAGACCGACTAGCCCAAATTTTACAGCTATTGCTAGTCCTTTCATAACTCCCGCTTATACCTCCCCTTCTGCAGTGCTTTAAAATGACATTGGATATTTACGGTATTGATAGCAAAAAATATAGGCCTGCCTTTTAAATGGCCATCACTTTTTTGTTACCGGGCAGCCTTATTATCTGTGATTGAAGAGGGTGAAAAGCATTGGCATGTAAATAAGGTGCTTGGCGAGGTGGCAGACGAAGGGGCTGTGGATTGACATGCACAGCCACCAAGGGGGAGCCAGCGTCAGACACCCTGGCTTGTCGGCTTTGCTTGGAAGGCTCAAAATCAACGACTCATAGAATTATGGAATCATGCAGGTTCTCTTGTAAACTCGCAGGCAAGTCCAGAGCTAAACCATGTCCCTAAGAGTCACATTTACACATCTCTTAAGCACGTCTAGGGATGGTGCCTCAACCACTTCCCTGGGCAGCCTGATCCAATGTTTGGCAATCCCTTCTGTTGGGAAATGTTTCCAAATATCCAACCTAAACCTCCCCTGGTGCAGCCTGAGGTATTTCCTCTTGTCCTGTCTCTTGCTACTTGGGAAAATAAACTTAGACCCTCCTCTCTACAGCCTCCTTTCAGGTAGCTGTAGACAGTAATAAGGTCATGATATGTTTCCCCCCCACAACATCCCCCCAGCCTCCTTTTCTCCAGGCTAAACGACCCCAGCTCCTTCAGGCTCTCCCTATCAGACATTTTTCTCCAGACCTACGATGAGCTTCATTACAAAGGACTTGTTTCTCTTTGGCCTCTGGCCACTTCTTTGTCCAAATCTAGGAGATTATTCTAGAAAATTAGAACATCTTTTCTGCCAAATACGCCTGTAGCTTAAATGTCATTCTTATTTGTATTTAATATGTCTATTTGTAGGAAGAATACTATTTAATCTAATTAAGGATGAGGCTAAGTGCTAATATCTATTTATTTTTAGAGACTGTTAGCTGCATTAGAATTTGTCTTTTGTTTGCTTTGTTTACACAGTGTTTTCAGACCTGGCTTTCTAAAGGTTGAGGAGAGTTACTGAGGCTTTGAGCATAAATCTCAGCTGCTCTCTGTGCTGGGCTTTACCAGCTCTGTGGCACCTACTCACAAGGACGCCTTTATTATCACTTCACCCATCTTTACCTTCCAGTTTCCTGGTGCAAACTGGAAAAGAGGGAGCCAGAACTCACTGTGCCTGGATTTCACAATGCTTTCACCCTGCTCTGGATATTAAAGGCAACTGGAAAAAAGTCTGTTTGGGTTATCAGAGCACAAGTCCACATAAACAACAACTTATCAGATATCTGTACTGTAAAAGAAACACTTGGTGGTACTGAGGAATATCACTAGAGACACATATTTCATGTGCTTTATGACTCATTGTTTTTCAGCTGTCATATTTGAAACAAAACCTTAGGTATTTTGAATCATTTCTTCACCAAAACTGCAAAAGCTTTGGGGAATTTGGTGGAAAATTCTGATGCATGGGTATATTATTTTTTAGGGATAGCTAAACAATATTCTCATACACTGAGGTAACTAGGACTGGCTGGATTATGGCTACAGGGTCCCCTGCAAATCTATCTGAATACCTCTCAGTGTTCTGTTAATTATCTCACCACTCAGTAGAAAATCAAGGTTTTTCTCCTGTATCACTTAAGGTTGCTGCTGTGTGGCATAGGGAAACCTGTCCAAGGTTGCTCAAGACATCTGGATCAGGAACTCCAGTGTCAGTCACTTACGTTCTTGATTATCCCCCTAATCAAGTTTTTCCCAACAGGGAAATACAGACTTTCCAGACTTAGTCCTCTCACTTCTGTTCTGTGCTTTGACACACCCCCCACCTTATCCAGCTGTCATCCCTACATATCCTTGTGTGACTCCTTGTGGATCCTGCTCCTGCACTTCCAGCCTCTCTTGTACCCAGCACTGCCTTCCACTGCCAAAAAGTTCTTGTGCTTTCTGCAGCTTTCCACCCTCTTCCCAAAGATCCCCTGTGCAGCATGGTGGGGACATGCAGATTTAGATAACCAGTTCTATGATTTCCTGGGGGCCAGATTAGCTTAGAGTACCCAGTCACTGCAGCACGGGGGCTGCCAGAGTTGGCTCCAAGTTTTCCTGGTCACTGAGCCTCTTGCTTATGCCAAAAATTTTACAAGGAGTCATCATTCCCACAGAAATGTTAGCTCTGAGGGTGTGTTTTGATGTTCTGACTGTCCTGACCAGCCTGAGCATCCCCTGGGCAAATTGCTGGTCCCATGTGGCTGGGACAGCCGCTGCTCTGTGGTTTACCAGCACTTTGAAGGGAGAAGTGGGGAAAGGGAAGAAAGAAGTGAAGAGAGGAGAAAATCAGCTGCTGCCAAACCCATGTGGTGAAGCATCCTGTGGCCTAACTCACTCCACCATGCGCACTGCAGCAACATTGTGTGATGAGAATGCTGCAGAGCTGGAGAAGATGAGAGCACTGGTGGGCCAGAGGGGAGGGGAAGAGAAACAGGAAACTAAAAATGGAAATTGAGAGGCAAAATCAAGGTGGAAATATTTCACTGCTACGATCCATGATCTTATTCAGTCTTCCTCATAAAAAACACTATCCCATTTTGAGAACTATTTCTGCATTGGGGAATGAATAGCAAGGCTGGCACCATGAGGATAAGGGCCAGGGCAGGCAGAGGCAACTGGGTTCTTGTTAGTGAGTCACTGTTGTATGGGAAAGGCCAGCATTTTGTCTGGGGAAAAAGTTTTCCTTCAGAGTAGGGGGAAAAGAAGAGTTGGTTTTATTACTGGATCTAACAAAACACACAGACCTAATAAGAGAGTTAGAGAGAACAGCATTAATTATTCCACGCTTGGTTCTATTACTGCTAGAAATCTCTATGGCACAATTAAAACTGAAGTATTAGAGTGAGGGGTAGGGCCCAGAATGTTGTGGCTAATAATAAGCCTTTTATTAATTGTTTGGTTCTGGCTTTGGTTCTGGTTGTGGGGGCTTATTTGCTGGATCCTATAAAAGCCGTACAGTTTCTAATTAAAACATAATTTAAATGGTAAATTGTGAAAATGTATGTGGGTCAATAGACAAACTGCTGTCTCTGTCCTAAGAATAAATACATTCTGGGTAGTTTTATATTTGAATCTACAGTGATTGTAGCCTGTCTCTGTAGGATCCTTTAACATCTTCATATTTTTAATTCCTACTCTCCCAGATTTAGAGTTTCCTCTTCAATGCTATGCTTAACTTAAGCTTGTGACGTTATTGTCACCATCCACATTAAGAAATTCAGAGACTTTTGCTACTGCTTTCAGCCTTCACTGGGCTTTGCATACCACCTTCTGCTTCAGTCAGTTCTAGCCCCACTTTTATAGCTCATTAAGCCCAACCCTGTCAGTGCTGGTTGTTTCAACACCAGTCTGCATCTTATCCATTTCAGGCATCTCTCTGGGTGCCTGCCCTCATCATAGACCTCCAGGCATTGTAAAATTCAGTGATAAAGCAATCTTTTAATCTCTTGTGCCCAGCTCTAACTGTATGGTAAGGTAGAGAACCGCAAACTTGTTTCTGCCAGATCTCATTCACCTTTTTTTGGCTTAGTCCTCATTCTACTGGAACTCTGCATGTTTGGTACTAAAATCAGGTCTGTCCTGAGCACAAACTCTAACCTCAAGGTGCTACTGTAGCCTGATTATGTTTATAAGGATAATGGCAGAGTTAGCAGAGCTATAGGTTTTGAAGTATGCTGCAAACTACAAAGAGTCATTCTGCTATGATTGCGCCTTAACCCCGTGCCACAAAGGTGAAGACTGCTCACTGCTGGATCCCACAAGCCCTGCAGTGCTAGGATGAAAGTTCAGTCTGACAAGTGAGAATAACTTAATGCATATTTTAAAATACAGAATTTTAAAATCTTGGGTTCAAGATGGGGCTTGGTAAACTTTCTCAGGGTGTGGAAGATATGTGTTTGTGCTAGGTCTTGTTAGAGTCACAGCTCCTCTAGGTACTGACAGGGGAAGTTTTCTTGTTGTGGATAGATGCTGTAGGGCCATCATTTAATTATGGTTACTTTATACTGTCTGTAAAAGAAGGCTGAAAAATTGAGATTGCTACTGGATGCTGTGTCACTGTTCTTGTGGGAAGAACTGGAGTGGACAATTAATTGAAGAATTTTGTTACAGCCATGAGTTACATGGGCTTTGGGTTGGGTCTGGGCTTAGGTTTAGGATGACTAACAGTGCAGCTTTATAGTTAGATAGATAAAGCTCTTAGAGATAAATTGAAGACCAGAACCATTAACACATTTAAAGAACAAATCTGTGCTGTTTTTATTTCTGCTATGGAATGGATTTCTGAGATGCAAGGAAGCTATACTGGGGATTAGGACAAGGATTTTGGATAGCCAGAACTAGAGGTATTTCTGAATCTTTCAAATTAATGCAAGGATATGGGCTTTTGCTACTCATGAGAAAGGTCTTCTGATTAGTGCTGGGGCAGGTATAAGTCACTGGGATAAGGTTCAAGGTTAGTGTATGCCTAAACACAGCTTTATTCTTCCTTCATTTGCCTGTGGACAGCAGCACATGCACTTCCTGTTTGTGACTTTTCTAAAAATGAGTCTGAGCGGGAACAGTTCAGGTTTGAAGGGTCTTCAGGTCCTGAGGAAACTGGGGTGTCCCTTTGAACTATGTGGTTCTGTTCTTTTTCATCTGGAATTTGAAAATATTAATTATGGAATGGGAAAATATCTAGAATGCAGTGCCCTGTTTAATGCTTAGTGCCTTTTAATGCTTTAAAAGTTTTGACTTTTAAAGATTAAGTGTTACAGCAGAGCTGTATCTGTCTTTCCTGGCCCCTGTTTAAGCTGTGCTTATTTTGTTAGAAAACAGCTTAATTGCTCAGGGTGAAGAGTTAAAGTTTATTTTTATGCTGCTCTGTTTTTAGCTGCAGATTGACATAACTGGCTAGTAGTGGAAGCCCCTTTGTATGAAACATCCCTTATCGTATTTGTCCCTCGAGCATATTCTGTGCCAAGTTATCACTCCTAATAGGCTACTTGACTTTCTGGACAGAGGAAACATCTTGATAAGTTTGCTAAATATGTTATGTCAGAGAAAGTGCATCGCAGATATTTTATCATCTGCATAAGAACACGCTTGGTTCAGCTCTGAAGAGCCTAATTCCCTAAGCTCACCTGTTGAGCTGCCTGTTATTCACAGCATCTGATTATCCAACTGTGTGCACTTGGCTGCCATTTTTTTCAGAGACACTTACGCAGTGGCGTTTTGCAATGACGTAAATTCTTTTCCTGTCTGACCTAGAAGACTTTGGTGACTCAATGTTGGCTAAGCAGCCTTAAAGATTAAATCGAGGACACTAGCTTAATTACTTTAACAGTTCCTTTAAAGGATTTCCCAAGAATGAGAATCATGACAAATTGTAGCTTAGGGGATTTTAGTAATTCCTGAAACTGAGCTAATGATGCAACCGAAGATATGCTCTGCGTTCCTGTTGATATGTTGAAGATTTTTAAAAGAATAAACAGCATTGGGAAGACTTTTGTGATACAAATCCTAAGTGCATGATTTTGAGAAATAAATCATACTAGCTCAGACCTAACCTAAGTAAGATTGCAGGATTTGACCATAGTGGAGTGTTTGCAAAATATATATACAGTTCTCTTATGTTTAGTTATAGCAATTTGTGAAAAATTAATAATTGTCACTGTTAAATGGTCACACTTGTCATTTAAAATTATCTTCAGATCTTATTTTCATTTGCAGAACTTGGCCATGCAGTTCAGAGAGGCTGTATTTGCAGTGGTTACTAAAATGAATGCCTCTGCTTCTCCCCTTGCTAATAAGCACAAGCCAGATAGTGATTTCTGCTACTCCTGCTTAAATGAGAACTAAAGCCTGTGACTTTCACCTTAATTCTCAAGAATTTTTCTGCTTTTTAAAAATAGTTGGCATTTATTATACCTGAGCAGAACTACTGTGGGTTTTTAGATTCTCACACTAACACATTCTTTATTACATCTTCAAGAAATAGAGTCAAAACTTTGCCTCATTTACAGTGAGGTATTTCCAAAATAACTCTACTACAGTTTGTGAATTTACTCTATATTTATAATGGAGCAAATTCAAGAGATTGTTAGCACCTTAGTTATCATTATGATTGGAAACTATGATGTATCACAAGTTTGAGATTTGCTAATTCTGCATAGTTTCTCACTATTTGCAACTTGCTCTAGCTTGCAGCATCGGAACTGAAGGAGGAAAAGGATCTACTTTTGGAGACCTAGAGAGAAGGGATGTGGACTAAGTATGAAGGAATTTTAGGGACTTCCATGCAATGCTTAAGACTTGCTCATCACCTCAGAAAAACCTTCTCCTTCCATAGTGAAGTTCTCCTAACTGCAACTGAATTGTTCTTTCCATAGAAGAGCTTGTGGGAACAAGCTAAGGTAATTTCCTGAAAACACTTTTCCAAAGGTAAATTAGGATTGAGGCTAATTAATGGTGATTAAAACATAGTATTCCTGAAGGTAGTAGGTCCTCAAATACAGGGAACTCAGGGTAAGATAAACTGAAAAATGATACCACATCCTTGAAGCTGAAGTAACAACATCCTCATTCACAAGTTGCAGGTAGAGGAGATATCTTGAAAGATTTTTAGATTTCTGTGGTCACTTTTAAAGTAAAACTTTGAAGGTGTTTGGTCTTTTATTATTTATAGGTATTAGGTGTGCTATTTAAAGTATAGTTTTCTAAGATGTAGAGTGACAAACTAAAGTAGGACACTGGGTGGGAATACCTGACCACTAGCTGCATGGCAAGTCCATAAAAAGACAAAGGAAAACCAGTAGCTTTGGTCACTTCTGCTAAATTTAGTAATTTGAAAGTATTCAGTATTGAATTTATGATAACAAATCAGATACCCAAATTATTTACAATGGTTATAAAACCTAGATAGGTAGGTTTTAGCTTGGTATCAACCTACCTCTCAAAGCCGTCTGAAGAAAAGATATCTTTCACAATATTTAGTTTGAAAAGTAGCCCCCCAAACCTACAAAGGGAATGGCCTCTCCTCCCTTAGATGGGGTCCTCTGGCTTGACCAGGTATTTTAAGAATATCCTCAGAAAACCCTAGAGTACTACAAAATGCCCAGCCTATTTGCCTTTGATAAGAGCAACAAGAAATGCAAAGAGAATTGTTTGCTGTAGGGGAGAAGCAGAGCTGGATCATCTGAAGAGTTTTATAGCCAGCTGTGTGTACAGAGCCTCCTGAATTCCACAGTAGCCCCATTTGACAAGGACAGAGATTTCTTCTTCCCAGCTACTGCCTGTAGCTTCTTTCATCCACAGCAACCACATTTTTAGGAAGAATATTCAAAGAGTGTGGTGATCCCATTAATTCCGTTCTCTCCAGGCATCTTGGATTTTTTATCATTCGGGGGTTTTTTTGTAGTTAAATTACTTACTTTGAAAAAAAATAAGTATGTTAGGGTATAAAATAAGTGCTAAGCTTGGGTTTAACCTGCTCATGTTCAAAGCAATGGCAGGGGCGGAATTTCAAAGATACTGTCCTGAGACTCAAAGGAGTTGCCTTGGACTTCTGTGGGAACAGACGCAGAGGAAAAGAGCACTTTTGAATGGTTTGGTATCCCGGGAGCACACTAAAGTATAAAAACGAGCTCTGAGGAAATTGCTGTGTCCTGAAACTCAGTCATTATTTCAAAGCAAGTAACATGAAAGAGTCACAAGGAGATGGCTGTGTGCTAAGTCATGAAGGTAACATGCACATGTCATCTTGGGGCAAAACAGATTCTGTCAGAAAAGGTCTTTGCTTTTCTTTCTGACTTGTCATACAGATGTGAGGTATAAACAAAGAGTAATCAAAAGGGACTTAAAATCAGGAATAAACTGATATATGACTCTTCATGAAATATTCCTATCTTCACAGCTATTGTGCTCTTTATCTAATTCCCCTGCCTATCTGATCAGAGCTGTTTATTTCACTGTTGAATTATTGCTGAAGTCTGAGAGGGCGCTGCTTTAAACAATGGAGCTGGTCAACAGTGTTAGCAATTCATTTCCATAATATCTAGTCCTGTTTGGGGCTGAAAAGGCTGGGCTTGCCCTTGGAGTTTTCTCTCATCCCAGAAAACTTTTGTAGGTATGACCAGAAAAGCATCAGAGTTTAATTAAGGCAAGACATACATTAGGGGGTTTTGTGTCATGAGTGCACTTGATATTGCTTTAGAATATGTATTTGTTGCTGGTGACTGTTAAATTTGAATTATAAGGCTTCTTGGGTCCTGATCTAATTGAAGGTGTCCCTGCCCATGGCAAGGGGATTTGACAAGTTGGCCTCCAAAGGTCCCTTCTACCCCAAACTGCTCTGTGATTCTGTGAATAAAAAGCAAAAACTTCCAACATCAAAGTGCCTTATGTGATATTCTAGACATTTTATTTAATGATTTTCTCCTGGTTTTAGCAGTAAGGAGTTGGCAATAGGGAGTTCTTGTCTGAAGCATCCTTTGTTATCGAGTTGGCTTCTCAAAAAATCCAAAGCCAAAAAATCCATCTCCAAAGCCTGTATTTACTTAAATTTCTAAAGCAGTATTACCACAGTGACTGGGGAAGGTAGCTGCAGATGGAACTCCCCCTTCCTGACTTTGCAAAGATATGAATAAGCAATGTCACTCTTGCATCATTTGAATCCTGGACTGTCTGAGGGTTAGGAAATTATTTAAAACATAGCTGTGTTTTCACTTGCCACACGTCACCAGTGTATGTCTGATGTTGAGACACCTGCCTGCAAAAGGATATGACAGGACTGAGGCTGCATCTCCTTTTTTTGCAGCTATTACATGGCATGAGACTGAGGCTATTTTTAAAAAACCTGGCAGTTCTGGACAGTATTTCTAGTAATAACTCATTGGTTCCCCATCATTACCACTCTGAAACAATATAAGTACTACTAGTACGTGGTCTGAGAATATAACCTGCTGCAGATGAGGCACACAGCAGACAGCACCAGGGATTGTAGAATAATAGAATGGCTTAGGGAAGGGACCTCCAGGTTCCAACTCACCTGCCATGGGCAGGAACACCTTGCACTAGGCCAGGACATTGTACAAGCTGTTCTCAGTGCTGATCAGCCAAGCTAGGACATATTGACAGCAGTTTTCCAGTTTTCTGTAAGTTTGAAACAGGCTATAACAGAGTAGCAGACCCTTGAAAGTGCCTCTGTGTATGTAGTACTATATGGTACTGCTATTTTTATGCTTTATTTTATCAAAGGCAAGCCCACTGTGGTTTTCATGAGAAGTTTAAGTGCAGATGGGCCAAGGCAGTCGCTAAACACACAGTCATTGCATACAGTGGAGCAAGAGTCAGCTGCTCAGGCCTGTGGAAGCACATTATGGGAATGCTGTTTTGCTGTTTGCCTTAGCTTGCATTCCTGGACAGCAGAGCAGGCTCTTAATCTTCTGTCCCTGCTGAGGGGATGTATGCCACCAGCAGGGAGGTTTCCTCCAAAGGGAGCAGCAAACAAACTCCCAGAGAGAGGCCGAGCCCTGCCGGCAAGCTCAGCTCCCTGCCTGCCGTGCCTGGGGAGACCCACTGGGACCTCGTTTGTTGTTTTATCTCTGTTGATCTGACACCAGAGGCGGGCTGGGAGGTCCTGTTTCTCAGTTATTCTTAGGGATTTTGACACCTGCTATAATTATCCCAGTGGTCATTTGCAGGGGGTCTAAATTCAGCATCCTTGTGCATTGTTCTAGAAGGCAGTTTCGGCTGCTTCCCTGGACACATCCAGATCTAGTGAAAATAGAGGGAAATTTCCATTAATGCTATGAGGCTGCATCCTGGTTAAGCTTGGGCTGGTTTTCACACCAATTCTTTCTGGAGGAAACTATCAGTGATAACCAGTGCTGATCTGTAATCAACCTCACACGCTACCTACCTTGTGCTGTGCTCCACCTTTTCTAGTTTTGGACAAAAATAAAGTTTTAAATACTAACAGTAAAGGAGGTTTAACTGGGTTTCCTTTGCAGATGGAGAGCTCTAAATTAGCTTATAATAGTTTAATTTCTAAGTCTTATTCCTCAAAGAAGCCAAAATTCCTGAAGCTTGAATCAAGGCTATTTCAACATGCTGAAATCAAAATAAAATAGGTAGCTCCTGGCTCTCATTTGTGTGGAGGCAGAGTTATTTCTACACACTGTGAAATAAGAGAGATGGCACACTACCTATAAAATGACATCTTTGGGAATTGCCAAGTAATATCACTTGTTTTTCATCCTGAACATTATACAGTACAAATAGGAAATAAAGTATTATTATTGGCAGTGAGAGACGACAAGCCTTGGTTTTTTGCTTGTACACAAATTGTTTCCATGTTTCATTAGCCTCTGGAGGTATTCTGCTTCTTTCCTCTCCTTTGGGACAAAAAGAGGAACTTGAGCACAAAGTGTAACCCCTTCCACACCATCCTCTCTCTGACTGCAGAAACCCTTGCAGAAATTTAAAGAACTATCATGATTTATCTGACTGTTGCTTTACTTTATTTTCTTACAGGATTTAGAAAAACATCAGGCAAGATGGAGATAATTGCAAGTGAATAATTACAAAGAATAGAAAGGGATAGATGGGTAATTACAAAGCTTCTCTTAGGGACAATATTGCTTGTCATTAAATTTGATGGACTGATTTTCTTTAGCATAAACAGGCAAACCTGCCTTCCTAAACACTTAAAGTTACTTCCTAAGAAACATACATTTTGTTTAGGCATAATTAACCCTTCCTAAAAAGACTAAACATCTGGTTGGGATAAAATCCTTGACCAAATTGCTAAGAGTTACAAGTGGATTACAGAAAGTCAACCACATAAAATTTTCATTCTCTCTGATTGAGAAACAGGAAAAAAAACCCAAAAAACTTATTTGTTATTTTGATTTTAGTGGAGTATGTTAATTTTCTTTTTTTTTTTTTCAGTAATACTTCTTGTTTTGTTTTGTGATGATTCCTGAGATGAGCTGACCCCAGATACTTTCATCTGAGCAGTCAAAAACATTTGTGGAATCCTAACCCAGGTGTAGATCTGTATTTTAAATCTGGCTCCTTTGGACTGAAACCAAATCAAATTTACTTTCAAGACATTTCAGCTGCAGTGAGCACAACAGAAAAGCAAAGAAATAGAACACTTTCAAGTTTCTTGTGTTTATGCTTGTGCTTATACTTGTGATTCAATCAATTCTCTGTTCTCTGCCTCTGAAACTGATAAAAATTCTGCCCTAGACAATTCAGGAGCTACCTGCCCTAGGCCAAGATTTTCTTGGATTGCTTGGCCTTAGTATTTAATTTGTGTTTCTCACTGCATCCCTGCTCAGTTTCCCATCCACTCTCACCAGGGCACTGGGCTTGGGGTGCATTGGAGCCCAGCTCAGCAGGGTTGGTGGGCCATGCTGCTGCCCCCCATGGGACACCTTGCATCTGAGACCATCACAAGACCCACATAAAACAGGCTCACTGTGGAGCAGGACCACAAGTAGGTCACTCCAACAGTAGTGTCCTAAAGCAAGAAGACTTTCACATTGTCTTGATGGCAAAATCCTTATGGTGGATGTCCTCATTCACACAAATGTCTAGTCCTTGTAAATCCTGGCAGTAGGAAAAGTAAGCATCCTAGAACCATTGTTTACAATAACAACCAAAGACAGAAGTTAAAAAAGACCACAACAAGATAAAAATACACCATAGGGCAAATCTGTTGTCATGCTGCTGTTGCGTGACGGAGTTTCCATCGACGTTCCCTTGGCAGTGCTGACTTGTGAATAACGTACAAATCCCCAGTGCCTGGCAACACCACTGCAAGGGCATGTGTATGTGCGTGCACCGCCTCACACCATTGCAGCCTGTGCACAGAGATAATTTTTTCCCCCTTCAGGGTCGCAAAGAGCAACTGTACAAAAGACTTTTTTTAATAGAATATGTTCTTATCTTTCGTAAAACATGGACCCACCCGACACTTGGACTGGTCTGTGGGCCCCACCCTTGCCCTTTTGTTTGGAGCCTGGGATCATATGATGAACTGGGCTAGTACGTTGCTGTTTATGTTCTTCAAACCTCATCTATTTTGTTTTACAAGAATATATATCACACTGCTCCTGACTTACTTGTACAGTAGTAGGAGGATTAGTGGGTAGCAGGGAATGGGGTCCAGAAAGGGGAAGCAGGATGTGACACATCTGTCGTGAACTGCCTGGAAGTGTTTCCAGGCTTGGAGTTGGTGACAGCACAATGTTGGCATTTTAAAAATTAAAAGGCTGGAGCCTTACATTTCTAAAAATCAGCATCAATTGCACTGAAATCAGTGTCTACTCAGAAGTCCTAAATCATGTACATTGAATCAGATTCTCACCTTTGAACCCTCAGGTTTTCAAAGAATCTTTATGTGTTACAACCAGATGGCTTATGACATTTCAGCAGGCACCTGGAGCAGGCAAAAGGTGTGGCCCTGGCCTATTTCTGATGCTTCTTTCTTTGATCTGCTCAATTCACCAGGCAATGGCCAGTTCACAATGATGTTGTTTGTGGTGTTTCTGGAGCCCAAGGCCTGTCACTGAAACTCTAACACAGACTCTGGATGTTGTGCTATTGATCATGTTCTGGTATTTACCACTAAGCACTTTTCCCACAGGACAATGGACTACTAAATCAATACAGTCAGACTCAGTTCCAGACACCTGGGGGCTGATGGAGGGCCTCTGTGGAGCCAGCTGTCACAGAGGAAGACCTGGGAGGAACCCTGCCCTCAGAGATATAACCCAGTCTGTCACAGAGGACATATCAACCAACCCTACCATCCTGATGGAGAAGGGGTTTGTGCTTTGGCTCAGAAAACAGAGGAAGGCAATGAGGTAAGGGATGGCCTTTCTCGCCCTCTGGCCTCTTTCGGGTGGAGTGAAAAGGAGTGAGGAAGGTAAGACTTTTTCCCAGCTCTGGGAACAGGGTCCAGCATTACCCCTGACATTGCTGTGTCACAGCACAGAAGTTACTACAGGTCCTCTGCTGGGCAAAGGGGTCCAGGTGAGGGACAGATTGCACTGGAAAGGAAGCTGTTGAATAAGCACTGACGTCCACCTTGTTCTGATTTTATCTTTGCTGTGGTTCCCATCCAAACCATGTTTCAAGCGGTGTCACAACACAGTTTGTTGACTGGGATGACAGCTTGGCATGAAAACCCTCCTTAATTCCTTCCATCCCTCTCAGCTGTGGCACTGCCATCACAGAGTTTTCCTGAGGGCACATGGGATCCTGTGGCAAAGCGTGGCTTTAAGGAAGGTGGAGCACCCTGAAACAATTGGCCTGAGTGCAGATCCATAAGGCCAATGGTGGTTAATGAAGAACCTGTAACCTCAGCCTCTTCACTCCATGGTACAGGACCAGAAAGCCTTGAACAGTGGTTTTGGAGCCAGGGATTTCAAAGATTCCTCTGGCATAAATGAGGAGTTGTACTGTTGGAAGTGCTGTACTCAAACGTTAGACCACAGAAATAGTCTTCTGCTGCAGCATATTGGAGCTTGAGCCAAGGACCCAAGAGACCACTAGCATCCCTGGTTCTAAATTAGTGTGTAGAAGGGGCTAGAGAGTTCCACTGGGTGCCTGCCTTGGGCTTGGTGAAAGCTTTTTGAAGTTCATACAGCTTTTTATGTGCACAAAAAGCTTTTTGATGTGCACAAAACATTTTATGCTATACAAAATCCCCAGCCCCTTCTGGCGCTGACACACAGTGAAAATGTTTTATATTTTTAAGCCAGATACTGGGCAACACAGCTGATACTAGATAGTCCTTCAAAATCCTATGTCCTAAATGTGATCAATTCCTATGTTTAGCCAAAATATCAGATTGGTTTAGAAAACAGGAAGATGAAGTACATTAACCAAACAATATTAAGACTTGCTTGCAACATGTCTGTTCCTACCACAAAAGGATTTGTAGAGTAAAATGAAATTATTTATCAGGGAGGTATAAAAATGTAAACAAAGCATTGCTGTATCAGTCCTGTGGTTACCTGTTTCAGAGGGCATCTTTTCAACATTTATTCTGCACTTGATTTTGGTCTGGCAGGATAGCCATGTTAATAGTGTGCTTCCAGGTATTCATCTGGGTGGGGTGTAGAGCTGGACACCTTCCAAAATTCTGCTCAGTGCTCTATTAACACCCTGAAATCCAACTTGTGAGTGCTATAAAATGGGGGAAAATAAGGGCTGGAAGTGTGGGGAGAGAGAGAGAGAGAAGCCCTCCCCCTACAGTATTTGACTCTTTTAACCATCATAAAATTCCAAGTGAGGTTTCCATATCTTGTGTAAACCCAGACTTCATATAACCTAATGACTTAAAGTTTGTTGCAGCTCAGGTGAATCAGGCTCATACAAGAGGATGTGATGCTTACAGGGTAAAACTTTGGGAGTCTTCAGGCATAAGTAAAATAAAATATGATGAAACAAACATAATTTTGAGAATACAGAGCCTGCCAGACACAGGTCTTAGCAAGTTTATTTTATTTATTTATTTATTTATTTATTTATTCCCCTTTGATTCTTTCATATTACCATACAGAAATCATCTGCATCTGCCTATTGGAGATACAGCCCTTTCATCCCAGTACCTCTATCCTTGATAAGACTATGTAAAAACACGCAGTGGCTGGAGCAGAAAGACTGGTATTTATTTTATTAAGGACAAATTCCTCTATGTGTGTCCTTATTCACATTTTCTTGCTTGCAAGAAATGGCAGTGAGAAACAGGAAGCTCGCCAGAGAAGTCCATTTAGAAAAGAACTAGTTATTTGCAGCGTTGAAGAATCAAAAGCTGAACTCTGCCTATTGAGTACCATGTGAGCCAGTGGAACAGCTTCCAGACATTGTTAGGGGAGAAGTGTGAAGAGAAACCCCCACAGCTTAGATCCCATCCACTTGCCAGAACAGATGCACTTAATAGGGATGATAACTGCTGCTAGCCTGGTTGACACGTGAAGGATTACACTGGGTATTTGAAGTAGGAGCTCTACAGCCTGAAGTAAAGGTAGAAGACATGTACAGTGTAACAAGTGAGTGCCCTTGGCACTGTGCACATCAGCATGCCTACAGGACCTGCTTTTTTGCAAAGTGCAGAAGTAGCTTCTTTTCCAGTGGAAAGAACTGGGCTTGTTGGAGTACCTGGCAAGAAACACACACTCTGAGTCACAGAGCAGAAGAGAGGATAATATAATCAGGTAAAATTCAGGGATTTTCTGTAAGGCAGATTGTGACTCTTCTGCTGTTAATATGCTATAAATGCACTCTCTATTTAGAATCTATCCAAATATTCTGAAGAGTAATTTAATCTTTTAATAACTTTACCACAACCATTTCTTTCTTGCATAGGCAGTGTGTCAAAGCACTCAGAAATGAGTGCCAGAGGAAGAAGGTCCAGACTTGCTCATGAGCAGCACAGATATGACTTAGAAGCTTGCTTCTGCAATTTCTTTTCTTACAGTTCTGCTCATGTTTTCACAATGTTGTTTTGAAGTTACATGTGGAATATATTTTTAAAAAGACCAAACAAGCAAGGAAGGCTCAATATTGTCATGGGGGCAGCATCTGTTTACCTCTCATTTTGACACTGCAGTTCTTGTCTCACAGAGCTGTCCTTTCTAGCTACTTTAACCCTGTCCTGCTACAATACAATGTACAGATTAAGTCTATCACTAATCACAGATTGAGTACTGGTTTGTATTTTGTCACTAAAAATTTTTAGACAAACTGTAGTGGTTCAGAAACTATCTTGGAGGGAGCTCAGCAGTCTGGTCAGAGATAATTGCCCCATTTGATGGAGAGAAGTCTCATCCACCACGAGCAAGCATGAACCAAGGACCTGAACCAGGAGAAAGACTGGGGTAAGATTTCAGGGGAGCAGAGCTAGGAAAATACCAGTTGCTTCTCAAGTAGCACCTTCTGGTGAGTTGCTCACAGACATGGGCATTGAAAATTGAAATTGAAATTGAAAATGAAAGAGTTAACACATTCAGAGGAGTCACCATCCCTCAGCAGGAAGTTATTATCCTTCAGCTGAGGAACAGGAGCTATGTGTGTCCTGCTCTATTGTGGTCTTAAGGACAATGGTTGGTTTAAATCATCTTAAAGCATGCTATTTTGATAACTTGCTTCTGTAGGAACAAGCCCAGATTTTGCACCATTTTTTCAAGGAAATCTAGATAGTAGGTAGAAAGATAACATGCCTCTGTTGATATGATGTATTTCACTGATTATCAGAGGTATTTTGGCTGGCTGGTCTCTTTTGGGAGATTGCACCCCAAATTTGAGGCTTTCAAATGCAGGGTATTTTGAACTAACCTCATAGGCCTAGACAGCTAGATAGAATTTTTTCTTCGAATGGGATTTTTTATTCTTGCATGACTCTAACATAATTGATTTCATAACAAGCAAAAATGTCAATGAAGAAATTCACTTATGAATAAAATAGAAAAAATATCCTGCAAATGCCTTCTAGTGAGAAGCATACAAAAACTGTGATTTTGAACGAAGTTTTGCAGAATTATCTAGAATTAAATAATTAATTTAATTATTATTAAATATCAGTTTATAATTACAGTTAGTATTGCTACTATCTGTAGCAATAAGTTCTAATATTTGTGAATACTATGAATTCTTTTTTTACATTCTGAGTTTTTGTAATTTTAAATATTTTTTGCTTCTTTATCTCATATTAAGTAGTTAGTTTGTTTGCCTGTGGCAAATCATATCCCAATTCCTTTGCTCCTTCATTGTCCTATGCAATAACATAGGATTTTCTGTCTTCTAATCATGACTCATACATGGCATTCTAATGACCTCATAATTTCCAGGAGGACTAACTATATAACCAAAACAGTCTTTTCCAGGGATGCTCCAGTGAATCCAGCATCTGTAGGTATCGAAGGAAGAGACTCAGTGTCCTTAAAGTGTAAAAGCAGACATGAGACCACCAAATGAACCACATCCATCCATCCATCCATCCATCCATCCATCCATCCATCCATCCATCCATCCATCCATCCATCCTTCCATCCATCCTTCCTTCCATCCATCCATCCATCCATCCATCCATCCATCCATCCATCCATCCATCCATCCATCCATCCATCCATCCATCCATCCTTCCATCCATCCTTCCATCCATCCATCCATCCATCCATCCATCCATCCATCCATCCATCCATCCATCCATCCAAGCATCCTATTTGCGTTGTCCACAAAAAGAGAGATTACAAACATCTCACAGGCTGCAGAAGATGAAGGTTAGAAATCTATTCTCTGTGGCTCCTGCTGAGAATCATAGAATAAAGTTTCCATGTAAAAATTAAAAATAAAAGAGGCACTCTTCTGGGTAGAAATGAGATCTTGCTTAAGAGCATAGATTTCTCTTCAGATAACAGGATCTCTGGTCCTGGTTTTAAGAGATTAAATAAACCATATTACACTGGCCAGCAGGTAACATTTTCAGGCTAGATCTGTACAAATCATTGTGGCCAGTTAATATAGAGTAGAATTTTATATTTGTTTTTCTCATCTTAAAATTAAGAGATTGATTGTTGAGAGAACTTCTAGAATCATCATTTGGGAGGACCCACTTGCATGGCAGGTCAGACATGAGTTTACTAGTCTTTAAAAAATGGTAGAATGAGTGATATAGCTCAGATTGAAAGGAGAGGAGGTGATAGAATGATACTGTTCTTTTATTTTCCAGGAAAGCAAATACAAGCAGTTCTAGATCTGTCATAGTTACTGCCATACCCAGTGATTTCTACATTGCTGCCTTCTCCCTGTTCTTCCGGGGCACTAAGTTTGACTAAAAGAGATGTGCTGACCTTTGGAAAGAACCTTTCTCCCATCCTGCCTTCAGTCTTTCCCTTCCTTGCTGAGACGATGAAGGGTGGGTAGTAGTTCTCTCCAGTCTGCAGCCAGAGGAGCAGCCTGCTTCCAGTATCAGTGCCTTACAAGTATTGTTATTTTTCCTGTCATGTTTGTTGGGGTACAGCTTTTGGTTTATTTTTCTTGCAGAAAGGCAGGAAAGCCGATCTGGAAAAATACTGTTCACATGTCATCAGTAATTACTTGGCCGTTGTGCCAGGCACTGGCTTGCTGACAGCTTCAAGACGGAGAGTGGGTGAGACCCAACTGCAGCCAACAAGAAGAAAGAGGGAAAAGATCTTAATCTGCCATGGGCTTCACTTGCCCTCCCTTCTTTTCCCCTCCATCTTTCGCTCTCCTTGGGGAGTCACAGCTATTACTTCACACAATAAGCTCTCCCCATTCTTCACAGGACTGCCAGTCCCTGGCGGGTGCAGCTTTCTGTCCAGTTTCTTCCACCCATTAAATGGAACATCTAAAGAAATCACTTAACCTTGGGAGGGAAATGCCTTTTGGGAATAGATGTCTTGCTCCACCTCCAGGAAATAGATAAGTAGTTTAATCTGTATAGTTTGTGAGAGTAACAACAAGGCTCATGATTCTGCAGATGGTTTTCAACATCTATTTTTAAACTTGGGCAGATTCTGAAATGACATTTGTAATTTACTTGATATCTTAAAAGCTGTTCAGGTCATTGCCTGGGAGGCACGAACTGTGTTCAATACAACAGCTCAATATGCCAACCTCAAATAAGATATTGGATACAGAAACTAAGAATGTCTAATATTGTTTAGGTGGGAGATATGGGGGGACAGAATGAGATTCATGGAGAGTCACCAGACAGGACTCATTTCTCCCAGACACCTCTGGAGAAATCCTGAACCAAAGTTTGCAAAGCAATCACAAGATGTGTAAAAAGAGAGTCTGTGCTGTACAGGACAGGTCTGCAAACTGACATTGTGCTAGTGCCTCAGGTGACTGATGTCCCTTAACACAGCCAGCTTGTGAGATTTTCAAGATTTTCAATATCTTTGCTTTTTTTATGGTCAGGCTCACTTAAACCAGAACCCAAGTGTCTATAGCTGTAGTGTTGGTCAACTGCTGTATTCTTTGCTGTGGTTATTAAGTTGTTACAATGTGGTGCTGAATTCTGCTTACAAAATGTGAAAATGTAGGTGCTGGGATAAACTTGCATGTGACAGAAACTGTCATACCCATGGTCTCAAAAATGTGACAGGGGCAGTAAAGCCAACACAGTCTGCACATCTAAGTAGTGAGTGCAGTGTGTGAGGTTGCAAACTTTTACCCTTTGCCTTCTCAAATGATTTTCCAGCAAACCTATTCCAGAAAGCTTTACAGTACACCAAGAGAAGAAACTTCACCCCAAATGCCCTTTATGAATTCAGGTTAAAATCTGGGGAAAATTTTTATGTTTTGTCCCCTCCTTGCCTTGGTTGGCACAGCTGAAAAGATTCACTGATGTACTGCTGAATGGCTCTTCCCACCTTTTTCCTTCTCTTCACTCAAATCCTTCACTCCCACAGACTTCTGCACAGCAGAAATCTTCTCCCATACCTGAAATCAGTGCCAACATTCTATCTGGCTATTACAGAGCAGGTACTTAGAGAAGAACCTGAAAAGTTTGCTAAGAACCTGATTTTAATGCACAGATTGCAGCTCCACTTCTTCAACCAGCTGGGTAACATTGTGATGATTGGACTCCTCCTGCAAACACAGATGCTATGTTCAAAAAACACCCTCTGAAACCTGTTACAGCATTGGCATTTTTCTCTTTATCATACACGGAGATTTTCCTGAAATTTGTGGTTTATTGATGGAAGCTTTGTTGCTGTTGTTATTGTTTCAAATTTAAAAAAGAATCACTCCTGTTTTGAGGAAAAAATCTAAATAATTCAGGGGATTTTTACAAGGAGAACATCAGACAGCATCAGTTCATCAGTCTTTCTTTATGTGACAGAAAGAAGAGCATGTTTTTTTGTGGTGTGTGCTGAAAACTGAGCTCAAGCTGAGAAACCTTTCTCTTTCTGGCTCAACCAGCACCAAATTTTCTAACACTTGCCAGCACAGATTTAGAATGTATTGATTGGCTTAAAGATCAAGAATGTGATAAGGAGGAGCTCTTCACTGTGCAAGTTGTGTCAAAATTCAGCAAAGAAGAGCTCTGGGGAGCCAGGTTGGTTAACCTGTGAATTAAGCCTGTGCAGACATAATCAATGAAGCTAAGACTTAGGTACTTCATTGTTGATCAGCAGTACTTTGGTTTAAGAATCCTATATTAACCAGTGTTAAATGTGCTGCACTGCTTGGTTTTTTAACCACTGGGTTTTTAAAATGTACTTCAAAAAAAGGTACTTTTTGTGGGTTGACAGATCTTCATTTGCTCTGTTTCAGCCACATAGGAAAAAATATGAGGCTGATTGAATATTAACATGGCAAAGACTTTTAAGGCTTAAAGGAAAGGAGTTGCATATTTGCAGCTGGTATTTAGTAGCAAGGGGGACTCAACAAATCTCTGTTAGCTTTTAGGCAAACGCTACAGCTGATAATGTAGATCTGTTGCTATCAAACTGCTATCAGTATCGTGTCAGTAAGTATCTGTCTCAGTATTTATAACCTGCTAACAACAGGGAAGTGTTGTGGTCTAATGACCTGAGGACAGGACTGGAAGCCAAGAGGAAGTGGGGAAAGGAAGCTGCACAGAAGAACAACTTCTCTGAACAGGATGTCTGGTCCTGCTGCAGCCCAAATTTTGTTGTATTTTTCTTTGGATTTCAGTACATCTTGGAGGGTTATTCCCCTGATTCATTAGGCATTTTTGCAAACTGCAAAATTACATGACTGACCATGGTATTAGTTGGTCAGAACATGGTCCCTTCTTCATGTCACCTGGAGTAATGCTAAGTGCCTCAACTTGGCAGAGCACTGAGGTCACAAAGTCACTTCCATTGCAACTCTTCATATCCTTAGTGTTTGAGATGTCTGATGAGTTTAAAGTTTTGAGAAATTTAATGAAGCAACATTCTAAAAAGGTCCCTTTGGCCAGGGTGTGTGTCAGGTAAAGGTGAAACTGGACAAATAGATTATGAATTCCTATCTGCAAGAAAGAGAAGCATGGAAGAAGGTGCGGATATGTTTGTGAGATAAGAATGAGAAAAAAGCATTATGTGAAGGAAAGATTGATGTCACAATGGAAACATTTGCAGTGATGTTGTTAACAGATGTAGGAAGATGTGAATAATTTTTTTTATTGTTCTTTAATTTAAATTCCTGTTGTTTTCCTTACAGTGCCAGTAATGTCTTATCCTTCCTTGTGCTTGTCCTGCATGGGATTCTCACAGAAGAGATGCTTTGTGCTACATCTCACTTTTATACTGCAATACCTATGTTTGTTACACTCTGGAATGTGTTTCTGGCACCTTGCCAGACATGGGTGGAAGAAGGCAAGAAACCCATTTTGGGGGATGAGGATTAGGACAAGTGCTGGGGCTGGTAAGCATGGGCGTGGAACATTCTTTGCTACCATTTTTTGTGAGTTTGTAAACAAAATGTGGTTCCTAATTAAAGCAACCACTAAACCGTTTCACTTGCATAACTAGAACTGACTCAATAGATTGGCCCAGGTCTCACTGACCCTGGCAGAGTGTCAGGACTTGTATTTTGTGTGGATGAAATGTTCAAAAATTTCTCCAGAGCATTATGTGCAAATAGGCTTTTCTTTAACAGCAGGCATGCATGTCTTTTCCTTTCACCTTTCTGCTTATCAGTCAGCAGATCTTAGCTAGACAGTGTGAGAAATCACTATTTTCTCTCATCTTTTTGTTCCTACATGTCAAAAAAGGATCAGCCATTTGTACAAAAAATATGATTTTGTTTTTCTACAAGGAATACAAACCTTGCCATATGCTACCTCTAATTTAGAGGCCTATGTGGAAACTGTTCCCTGTATATACACTATCAGGAGTTGGGACTTGTTTCATTATTATTTAAAGCATTTGGTGCTCACTCCCTTTCAGAGGCAGGATTCTGTGTGGATCCATGACCTATGTGGGATGTTTGAGAGACAGCTCAGCCCCTAATAGTCTGAATTAAGTATCAGTATAACCTTAAAACCTAAGAAGAGCATGAAAAATGTGAAAATAAATTCACACCATATTGCTGCTGAGCTTGGCAATCCATCTTTATCCGCTGTGTGTTCTGGACTTTAGTAACAGTATGTGGAATCCACAAAGCATTTCCTTGCAAGCTCCTCAAAAGCACGTTGCAAACACTGCAATGAGTGCCTTTAAAAGAAATTCTGTGTGCTTTCTTCATTGACGGAAATCCAGAGATCCCATGGAAGGTCTCCAAAACACCATGTGTTTTAGTTAAGACCCCCATTTCTTCATCTTGTAGCTGTGCTAGAATGAGTAGGGAAAGAATGAGTAAAAAGTCAGAAGGAAGAGAGAGGACAGAAACACAAGGGCAAGCTTTTACTTCACTAGTAAGAGAAGGTCAAGCATGGAAGAAGAGGAGAGAGACTTCAATTAAGGAAAGTGATGGACTACTTGTAATAGGAAGCAATTAAAGATGTTTTGGTTTGTTCATTCGTTGTGGTTTTATCTGCTATCTTTCAGAAGTGGATTCTTAGGTTCTCTTTGTTCCGCAGAAAAATTGAATGCCAGGTACTTCAGGTACACATATGCTGAACTTCAAGACTAAAATCCACACAATTCCTTATGGTGCTTAAGCATAAATGCTTAATGCTCTTTTGAGGGTAGCATATGAAGCAAAGCTGGCTGATGGACATTGACCTTTTCCCACAAGTCTCAGGTTTGTGGTTTAAATTGAGAGGAAGAAAGGTTCATTGACTGAAGAAGCTCCTATTCAGTCCTCGTATGAGAACATGAGAAATACCCTGCAGGGTCTGAGTATGGACTGTGTCCACAGTCTAACTCCAATGTGACAAGAGGAGATGGTGTCTGGGGAAAGGCCTGCAAGCCCAACTACATCCTGAATGTTTTCCCATTACACCTCCCAACAGCCACAGTTGTTGCATGAAGGATGTCTGGGGCCATGTCTCTGCCTATTCCCTTTGGAAACTGTTTATGGAATGAATTTGACTAACCTCTTTTGAGCCTGCTGCCATTGTCTACCTCAACTGCCCCACATGGCAGCAAACACACAAAGTTTACTGCCTGTTGAGCAAGGAAATGTTTTACCTTTTTTAAACCCATTTCTAGTACTTTCAATAAATGTCCTCTCATTCTGCTCCTGCAGAACTGGTGGTTGACCATTTCAGCTTTGTCACATGCACCTTATTCACTGTCTTTATGATGACCCTCGGCCACAGTCCCCTCAGCCTTTTCCTCTCCAGCCTGAAGAGAAACTATTTTTCTTCAGTCTCTCCTTGTAGGACAATCCAGTTTTTTATCTGACCTATTTGCACTACAGCAGAAGTTATTAGGTCTAGTCTAAAGGTTAATTTCATAAGAATATAACTAGTGGATATTAATAATTAAATACTGTGGCAATGAAAACATTGCTTAAGTGTTTGCATCCCAAGCCTTCAGACTCTTTTCTTACACAGCTACCCTCAGGAAGTTGATAGACTGCCTGAGTAATTGATTTCTATAATGGCTTGCAGTAACTGCCAGGTCCTAAAGAAGAATTATTCTTTTCATTGTTCTCCACTGATTTTTGCAGGTAGAGCAGAGTCCGTGCTAAAACATCTAATTTTTGTGCTTCAAGCACAGCTTTACATTTGTTCTTTTTAAAGAATTGCCTTGAGATTCTAGTTAAGGAAGTTGATAGTTCAAAAAGAGAACATGATAAAGGTTTCATTCCAGACCCATGGTTTATGTCATTGAGCACAGCTTTTGTCCTAGTTTCCCCAATTTAAATTAATTGAAGGTTTTCAATATATTTGTCAGATAGCACTGTGCTTGTATAGAGTTATAAGGCAATCATTAAACATCTTATGCTCTTAGCTGGCCTAAATGGCAGATCAGACACAACATGCTTAAAAATTCTCTAAGCATTATCAAGTCACAGCTTAATAAACAGAGGCTACTCTCTCTCTCTTCATCTGCAGGCCCCTCAAATGGTCCTGTTTTCTGCAAACAAGACAAAACAAGGAAATGAGCTATCATCCCTGCCTTTCAGTGCAGCACGTCCGCTGTCCTCTTGACAGGTAAATCTTGTGAATGTGTTCACCAGGGCTGTGGTGTTATTGTTTCACATTCCTCTGGTAACAGCATGTGATCGCAAGTGAACACCAGATACTTCGGGAGCAGCACAATGAAGTCCCTGTTTGTTTGCTGCTGTACTCTCCCAGAGAATATTTTAGCACCTGATAGCACTGCATAGATTAGGCTTGAGAGGATGTCCATTGCCAACAGAAACAATAGTAATCTACATCTTTTCTATTGATGTCTTCTCCTTGCACTCTGCACCTGATTCACTTCTAATCAAGAAGGCATTGTATTGGTGCTGCCTGTATAACCAGGATGCTGGGTGCATTGCGGATTAGCTTCGCTTTCATCTCCTAAACTTTTTAGAGAAACCCCAAGCTAAATTAGGGTGAGGATGCATTCTAAAGGCTTTGAAGTACTTTGTTAGTAAACAGAATTTGTCAGTGCCTCCCTAAAAAGATACAATACCTTTCTAAATTTATTGGTTTTTATTAACAGGATATTTATTGAGCAAAAAAAGTAACTTATTTCACAGAATGAAGAATTATCAATGTTATGTGCATGTAAAGACAAACTTGTTCTCCAAAATGTCACCTGGAAGATGCTTTTGAACTATGATATGTGTGCCTTTTTTGAAAAATAAAAAAATAAATAAATAAAAAAAGAAACTGTAAGTGGTGTCTGTGGTTTATTTCTTAAAAAACATAAATATGTCCATAACAGCATCTGTTCTAGGTCAGACCAAGGTCTGCTTAACACAGTATCCAATTTCTGGCAGTGACCAAAAGCAAATGCCTGAGGGAAACTATAAGAACAGGGCAAATGTATATCTTGTTTTCCTGAATGCTCTCCCAGCCTTCAAACATTTGAAGCTCTGGGATTTCCTGAACTAGATATGGTTTCTATGTAGGTAGTAACCCTTTATGAATTTCCTTTCCTCTAGCTTTCTCAGGTTCCCCTTGACCTGGTGTAAATGGCTTCCATGCCATTTCAATTTTAACACATTGAAAGAGTTAAAAATTAGTGTGCTTTTCCCCCAGTTATGGCTTAATAATATAAAGTTATTAAATACCTGTGTAAAGCTTGACTGTCTTATAGCCTTACAGCCATAATGCCACTACAAAAAGACTATATACTGAAATGTCTTTCTTATTTATATTTCAAGTTTTTCATAATATCTACTTAATAGCAGGAAGAACGTTCACACTCTCCAGTTTTAGGCATCCAGTTAAGGTTTCTTAATTACTACCTAACCTGCTTAGACTATCATTTTATTAATTATGTAAATTAGAATGGAATGCCATGCTCTAAATTTGCCTCTGGAGCAGCCACTCTACTTCTGCAAAGGAAATTAATGGAGAGTAGCTGAAGGACTTCAGGATGCTTGGTCTGAACACTTCCACACATGACAAGACACAATGGCTCGACTAAAATGGACTATGTATTTTCCAACAATAAAAGGAGAGGCAATTTTAGATAAGCAGAAAAATCCAGAAAGGTCTAAATAAGAATAACTCAAGATTAATACTACATGCTTCTAAAACATAAAATGAAATTTCTGGAGACCTCAAGAGGTCAAAATCTTTCCTTGAAAACTGTTATATTTAAAGCCATTGCATAAAAAAGCAGAGAGAAAAGTAAAAAATAAACCCAAAACCATACTTAAACATTTATTTTCACTGTCTTCTCTACAACGTTCTCAGATTAAAGATGTCAGAGGAAAACATTAGAAAGGGAATATTTTATATTAGGACAACTAAAGAAGTTGAAAAAACAGTCAATCTTTGACTAATGAAACTTTCAAGAGAAATCCCATATAAGCCCTTTTTGCTTTCTGGCTGTATTGATTGATTGATCTATTAATTAGCCCAGTTTTAACAGGGACACTATTTTTCCCTACAATGTTGTATGATACTCTTTCACTTTCTCCAGCTTGTTTCTGTCTCCCCTTTCTGTTTTCTAATTACCATGTTCTGGTTAATTAAGCTCATTCTTTCCAATACAGTGAATCAAAACGTGTCTCTAATGCCCAGCCTGTGTTGTGGGTTGGACACTAAGAAAGGCCCCTAGAATGTGTTGCAAGGAAAAAAGGAAATCTGCTTCTTTAGAAACTTCTGAAGCTTAATAGTCCTTCTAGAGCCAGAGATTTGTGTCTCAGGTTGAGACTAAAGTAGGTAAATCAGGGGAATCTCTATCTGCATCCAGGACCCTTGGAGGAGGTAACTACCCTTAGATGACTGAATTTTGTTGAGATGGCTCCTGCCCTCTAAGAGTAGGCACCTAGCCTTAGTGAAACTGGGGGTCTGTAGTGGTCTTGTGTGTTTCTTTGTTCTTAATAGAATAGTCTGGGTTGAGAGGGATTTTAAAGATCATCTATTTCCAACTAAGATCATCTATTATTTCCAGTCCCTCTGCCATAGGCAGGGGCATGTTTCACTAGATCAGTTGCTTAGAGCTCCATCCAGCCTGGCCTTAAACACTTCCAGTGTTGGGGCACCGACAACTTCTCTGTGCACCCTGTTCTGGTGCCTCCCAAACCTCCCAGTAAAATAATTCTCACTAACATCTGATCTAAACCTACCCTCTTTCAGTTTGAAGCCATTCCCTCTTGTCCCATCACAACATGCTCTTGGAAATAGTCCCTCTCCATCTTTCCTATAAGATCCTTCAGACACTGAAAGGCCACAATCAGGTCACCGTGAAGCCTTTCCCTCTTCAAGCTGAACAAACCCAATTCTCTCAGCCTTTCCTCATAGGACAGGTACTCCATCCCTCTGATCAACGTGATATACCTCCTCTGGACCTGTTCCAGCAGGTCCATGTCCTTCCTGTGCTGTGGGCCCCAGAGCTGGATGCAGGGTTCCAGGTGGGGTCTCAGCAGAGTGGGAAGAGGGGCAGAATCCCCTCTCTGTCCCTGCTGGCCGCGCTGCTTTGGATGCAGCCCAGGACACAACTGGCATTTTTTGGCTCCGAGCATACATTTCCAGGTCACCTCCAGTCTCTCCTCAACCAGCACCCCCAAGTCCTTCTCAGAAGGACTGTTCTCCATCTCTTCATCCGCAGTCTGTGTTGGTTCTGGTGTTGCTCTGACCCAGGTGCAGCAACCTGCACTTAGTCTTGTTAACCCTCACAAGATTCCCATGGGCCGCTTCTCAAGCTTGTGAAACTAAATTCCTAGCTAGACTAAGCAGAACAAGGCAACCCAGCCTAAAGTTTGAAGTTTTATGGTGAGTGTTGAAAATTCCTCCAGTAAGAAAACAAATTACTTTTCTTTAGATAAAATTGCTTATTTGACAATAGATTATTTGCTTATAGAAATTGGACTACTTGACAAAACTGTCTAGTGTTTAAAGCATATTTGAATATAGCTTAATGATCAGTGTTCATAGCAAAAGGACAAATAAACTCATTGCTGTTTAAAAGGTGTCCTTTAGGGGCAGTCATATACCAACATTCTGTTTTAACAGAAATAATAAGAAGTATCTGCATGTACTAGCAATGCCTTTTGAGAAAACAGCTGCATGGAATAGATGACAATGAATCTTGCTCAAAACAGCATGGTGATTTCTAACTCATATTTAAATTCTCCTCCTAATTAATCTCTGATTAACTAATGAAATTATACATCCACACAGGAGGGACCAGCCTTTATGCTTAATTTATAAAGGCCATGATATTTAAATTAAAGCCATGAAAGTTTGGCAATTAGATCTTCTTTTAGAGTTAACAACTTCTCTTCAGAGGTAATATTTGTACATCTTTTTAAATAGAAGCAGTATCTGTGTAGGTATTTTAAACAAAATCTCAAACTCCAGAGTTTGAAAAAACAACCAACTTCATAGATATACTACTAAAAATTATATTCCATTTTCAATTCATGGGAGAGAGTTTTTGATGACACTTCTTCCTTAGTTGTTCACCCTCTTTCCCTAAATACACTTATGATTTGAGTTCAGAGATGCTGAAGGATGACACTTTTGTACGACAGACCTGTTGATCTGGGACATGTATAATTAATGCCAAACTTCAAAAGATAGAAACTGCTGGTGACGATCTTGTAATTCACAGCAGGTGAATCTAATACAAAATCTCCAGTCACTCTTGTATTCAAACAAATATGTTGCTCTCAGATTGAACAATGGAACATTTTTCCTCCAAAGTCTTTAATTTCATTAATATTTTCTGATATATTCTGATAATCACATTGATTTTTTCATTCATTGAAATGAGCCAGTACACTGCCCGCTATTGTTATAATTGTTAACAAAGAAAGAAAGCCTCAGGGGGTTAAAGATACAATTTTATATTTAAAGATATAAATTTATACAGAGTGAACTTCATTGGGCACCTTTTGGTTTTAAAACTGAAGCACAGAACTTCACACTTCAGGTCAGGTTTCTTGCTGAAGCCTGATTGTCAGAAGTTTTATACCCTTCTGGAAACATAAGTTCATTTTCCTGTTATTCTGTGGCTGAATTGCCACCTGAGTCAGGAAAGAAATTATTTCTAGGATGGAAATACAGCTGAAGTTGTTGATAATCAAGATGTTCAGCTGTTTTGCCATGGCTGGCAGCCAAGGACTAAAAGACCTCTGCAGAAAAAAAAAAAATGTTAACAAACTTACACAGCTAGAGAGAAGAAAGAAGAAGCCTTCCAAAGACCTTCCAAAAGGCTAAAATTTTACTATTTCTACAGAATATACAGTCCAGAATTTCCTTCCATTATATTGCAGGGCTTTCTTTGTGGTGGGAGCCAGAATCAGTTTCTTTAGGAGATATTAACAGTCTTCCTTCAAGCACCTGCTCTGAGTGACTTTCAGAAGGAATCTATTAAATATGGAAGCTAGAGAGACTGTCATCAAAAACCTAATTCAAGACCTGAAGTAGATAACATACATATATATATATATATATTTACATACATATATGTAAATTTGGGCTGGCCTGTAAATCTAACTATAAAACACATAATAGCAAAAAACATATCTAGCCTGGAGCAAATATTCTAATTTTGTGCAAGAGAGAAAATTTTGAAATTTCTTATTACATTTGGGAAAACAAAACAGGTGTTACTCAAGTCCTTATCTTTATTTGTATTGTATATTATTGTTAAAATAAAATATAAAACTACTTGATGAATCTGAAAAAAAAGTCCTAAAAGTCCTCGTGAGATCAAAATGCTCCAATTTTAAAAATACAGTACTGATATTCATGTGAAATTCTTTAGTATCTACAAAACTATATATTCTGTCAGAAGTGACAGAAAATTTCTAAACACCTGTTGATGTGAGTTGGTGGCACATATTTTTACTGAGCCACAAAAGACAGCATAACTCTTTAAATAGTGTAAGTCCCTCTTTATAGATAATTTAAATAAAGCAGACAGTGTGATAATTAAATACACGCCAAATCAGAGGGACTTGAAAGATTTCTGAACTCTGCTGCCTCCAAAGAGAGGGCAACTTTATGCTGGGAGTAGTTAAGAGGGGACATTCAATTGTGTATGTTATTCTAGAAATAAATCTTTCATGGTTTCTTAATCTCTCAGACCATAACACCTGCCTTGATGAGTACCGCCACACTAGTGTGGGTAATCAACACTGCTGATTTGCTACAGTTTGCCCTTATTGCAAATTTAAAAATGCATGGTATGATGCACTATCCAACTTGCTTTTTTTCATACTTTGCATGTTAAGAAGATATGGAGGAGCCAATTGTTTCCTTTTCAGTAATGAAATCCCCTTATACCAGACTTTAGAGCCTCTGAAGTACAACCTACTCAGCATGTAGTGTTTGGGAATGGTATCATTCATCTTACAGTTTCTGTATTTTTAGTGAGGCCACTTCATTTACATAGCAAAACCCCACATACATGAATTTTAAGAAACTGTGAAATAAAATTCTTCAGAATACAGAAGTAAAATCCTGATAGAGAATAGTGTGGCAGAACTTTCTTTCTGAAGGTTCACAACTCCTCTGTTGGAACAACTTCATGCAAAAAAACTAAGTAGAACCAAAGCTTGTCCAGCTAACACATTGCCATAGTAGTATCAGTGAATTATCTGCAGAATTCATGGTCCCTGGATCCTCTACTGAAATATCTGAGGTGTCCAAAATATTCTGCTTCCCTGATCCTAATGCACCACTCTGGCACAGCCAAACATCATTAATACCTTGCATCAACATCAACTTTTATTAAGTGCCAATGCATTAGTATTTTGAGAGCAACAGAACTGGTTGCTGGTGCTCAAAATGCAGCCTTCAGGTATCAAGTTACAGCATCCACTTGATTGCAACTGCTCCTGTAACAAAGTGAATCTAATGAAAGTCATACAATTTAGCGACCTTGATTGCAGCTTCTGGTTTGAGTCTTCAGTATTGTTTTAACAGCTGAATTTACACTGATAATACCTAGAAAAAAAAAAGTGGGTGAAGAAATTCTCTCTGGGAGCACTCTTAAGGGAGAGAAATAGGGCAGTCCTGTAATTTTATTTTTTTTTTTTTTTACTAGAGCATATAGTGCTCTATTAAGATGAACTTTTTAAATGTTCTTAAGAAGGGAATGTTTTTCTCCACATATTTTAGCTCAAATTTCTATGTAATGTTTCTATTTAATTCTTTCAAATGAATAAAAAGGTATTAGTGAAGCAAACCTTTATGTTTAATGGCAGGGGGTAGGAAAAGGAGAGGGTGGAAATCAATCTTTCCTGAAAACATAATACAGCAATAAAGGATACCCATGCTAAAACACTGTTGGCTGCTTTATGATTTTTTTCTCAGTTCAAACAAAGCTGTATTCAAAACAAGGATAAACATATCAATGCTAATTTTATATAAGACTCTTCCTTGTATAGTAATTTCACCTATTCTATTCATATAGCAAAGAGCAGGATTTCTTTGATCTCTTCCTGCCATCGATGTTTTGCCATTTAGGCTTCAACTTAGTGCCTTTTGTTCTGGTATATATTTGCTAAAAGTGATAGGTCATTCTGTTTATAATCTACATAACTGTCTATAATTCTGCCAGATGTCAGCTACTGTTCTTTCCTGTTAAAGTTCTCAGGAATATATCCCAGTAAATAACTCAGAACCAAATGACAACAAAAAAGTGATGGTGTTTTGGGTTCCCATGTGAAAGTCTCGGTATGAATGGAGAATATTTAAGCTTCACTCATAATTATGTACTAAGAAAATAACAAAAATAAGGTGACTTCTGTGGAGTAGGATCTCTCTCAAGATGGTCATACACTGGGAAGATTAGTTGTTCTGCTGTACTCAGGATCATGAGGTATGGTCCACACATCTATTATTGCTAGTTGGAATGAGAGATGATGCTCTCATACCTGTCTGGATTACCTGCTTACTTTCCTACTTGTTTAAACACCTCACAAAGCTGTGACTGACTGCTGCTTCTCTGCCAAGAGATTGCAGCTGCCACGTTTATCAATCTTCTACACTCAGTGCTATCTATGGTACCCAAATCTCTATTTTTGCTTTTAAAAACATAGGAAGGCAGATTACTTTTGTAGGGGTGAAACTAGGGTATGAATGAAAAAAAAAAAGCAAAAACTGTGACATCACTAAAAGGAACTGAAGAAATTTTCCAAATTAAGCTGTTCTCTGCTGATTTGACATTTGTTAGTGCTTATCACAATATCATTCAGGTCTTTTAAATATTTGTAAAAAAAATCCCAAAACCAAAACAAAACCCCAAACAAACAAACAAAAAATAATCTCTATTTCTATTATCTGTCTGCCCAACTAGTGGCCTGTTTGTGATGGACAGTGAATTATCATACCTGCTGGTAGACATGGGACCATCAAACACAGGTGTGTGTGTGTGTGGTTGTGTATGTGGGATGTTTTCAACATTTACCTAAAACTAAGTCTGTTTGGATCATTATTCTCATGCAGAATATTGTGATCTGTTTTTCCAAATGTTTGTGGTTATCTACAATCCGCACCAGATGTCAAAGAAGATAAAATTGAGATTTTAGGTTATTGAGTGGAGAGGGTGTGTAACATGTCTGATACTGAAATGATACTTAAAAACTTCATTTTCACTTCCTCATGGAAAGTTTTGTGTCACTATCTAGTTTATCAACATCCTTGCACTTTTCTCAAGCACTGAATTTCACTTTGCTTAAAAACAAGAAGTGATCTGGTGATGAAAGCATTTAAGAACAGATTAGGGAGCCCTGGCTTAGATGTACCCAGCAGCCATAGGAGATGGTATTACACAAAGTGGGATGGAGAAATGCCCAGAGGAATTTTGTGGCTTCAGATCATTATCTGGTAAATATCCTGAAAGCTCCTTAGAATTCCAAACCAAATTCTAATGGCAAACAACATACCCACTAAATCTTTCACCTTAGAGTTTCATACCCCTTATTAAACAAATTCCAGCCTTCAAGAAGGAGGAAAAGGGGTTTCATTTCATCCAGCTGTTCTGGTTTTTAAAATGGCATTTTCAGTTGAGATTTCTTCTGGTTCTGTAAATTAAATTAGGCATATTTTTCAAACCATGTCTATAGAGCACACAAGAAGGAGTAGGTATATAGCTGTATCTGGCCTAAAAACATTTTTTTATGGAAGAAATTAAATAGCTATGAATCAAACCAAGAAAATCAACTTATATTTGACTGTTAATGAGACAACAAGCAGGAATAAGAAGATCAGGGAGAGCCCATAAAACTTAATTATTGGACTAAAGAAGTCACAAAATGAAGCCTCTTTCCATTTACACAAATATTTTTTTAAAAGGTATTTCTAAAACATTCTCCAGATAACACCGTGCTGTTACTTTTTTACAAGGTCAGATAATTTGTCCTTCAACTTGGCCATCTGAATTTCAGTTCACTGTATAATTTTTAATCAGGTAATACAGCAAGTGTACAGAGTTAGTGTTGTTGCGTGTAATTTAATGAAAAATATCTTTTAGCTGTCTACTTGGACAGTAAAAGAAATGTATTTGTTAGCCACAATAATGGGAAGAAGTGTCTACTTGGCAAATATGTATTGGGTTTGGACAGCATGTGTCTCTGTCTCTTCCCTAGGATTCTGCTACCTGTACATGGAGAAAAGTACCTGTAGAGGGCAAGTGAAGCAATCTGATTTAATTTATGAGAAGAAAAATTAGGCTGAGCTAGATCATGCCTTTGAACATACCACTTACTGTAAACAAAATATTGTTCTTTTCATGATGTATTAGCATTAATTTTTTATAGCTGCTGCATTCATAGGGAGTTGTATGCATAGCAAATGATAGGTGGCAAAGCTTTTTAAAGGCCTTGTTAGCTCTGACTTGCAGGATTTGTGGATACTTTCAGTTCATTTATTTTGGCTTGCTCTTAAACTGTACTTTGATGTTCAAGTAAGTGTAAAAATTAATTTTGGACTTTAGGTGGACCAACCCAATTTTGCCTCCGTTCCAATTTAATAAAAATCTCTAGATCATGCCAGAAACTGTCCTAGTTTTGCTCAAAACCTGATCTAAAATTGGGCCAGATTTTGTCAGGCTCCAGTAACTTTTCCATTATGGAAATGCCACACAATAATGTTGCACAAGTTTGCTGCTAATGGCAGCAAAAAAGAATTACTTTTAGACAAGTGTCATGCCATGAACCAAATTCTTCTCTCTTACTTCCATACAAAAATGGTTAAGGTGATGGAATCACACAATTATAAGCCTTGTGGAATTTAGTTTTATATTTTCACTTCTGTAGGGAGTTTAGCAACTAAATAGTAGCTCATAAGTTAAAGCTACCTCCCAGTCTGCTTTTTCTGCCCCAGCACTACTTATTCAAAGCAGAACAGGTCTCACTGACCTTGGCAGCACAGGTAGGTAATATATTTTCGCAAAAGTAAACTTTTTTTTTACCTTTCTCCAGCATGAATAAGCTTTGACTCTTCAAAGGTATGAAATACTCCAGTGTTTGAGATGTATTTGCAGTTTTTTGAGTACTGACTTTTTCTTTATGTCCTGTTGAACTGGTCTCTTTTGCTGCAAGTTGGACAAGATTCTTGGTTATTCTCCCATAATTCAAGAGAGTGGATTTGAACAATCCCACCAGTTAATTTAGAATGAGTTGCTGTGCACAGAGTTGGGCACAGATCCCAAAGCATGTGCACTGTAAGTTTACTACTGTAATTGTAATTTTAGACAGGTTTTTGGAGCTGGTGCTGGTTTTGGTATCTTGCTTTCATTAAATGCATTGGGCATTGGCTTGCACCCTTTATGTTTTGGATGGTCTCGTACAATAGTAAATTGTTTGGCTTCCATTCAACTACATAAGCATAAAATAGTAGCAACAAAATTAAAGTTTTTCTGTGCCTGAAGGTCACAGAACCGCTGGGATGTGGCTATATATTTTTACACTGACTTTAAGAGCTAGTGAGGAGTATTTGGACAGAATACTCTTTTGTTTGCTTGCTTTTTATTTCTGAAAATGATGATTTTTAAAGTCAGAGAAACAGGTGAAATCCTATAAAATTCACACTGGAAACAGGAAAGACAATAACACTCTCTAGGCTACTTGATATTCCCTGAACAAGAAAATAAGAACAAATGAGATCTAAGACAAATATTGAGCATTATCATCATCATGATTCCTGGCTCTGGTATGGATCTATCCTCTCCTTCATGGCTGTCATATCAACTATTCTAAGATCATCTCTTTCAGAATCAGGATTTTTTTGGAGAAAACATCTCTAAACTACCAGAAGTCAGATTTCCAGCTTTCCTCCAACACCCTCCCCTCCCCAATATAAGTGAACACCAGAGCAAGACCTTCAGCATCAGGAAGGAATGAAACAAATGATGAAATAGGAAACAAATGAACACTCCATGAGGCAAAGTGACTCTCCTGCTGCCCTCATTTCCAAAGGAAAATGTAAAATGTCTTTTTTTCATCATAGTGTGGAACAGGAAGAAAATATAAATTCCCTCATTTCATGGGATGGGAAAACGACTTTGTCAGTTCAGCTTAGATGGAGTCACTAACTTACTTTGAAAGCCTTAGGTGGTGTAATACAGAGCAACAACCCTGGATTTCCCAGTGTAAGTGGTTCTTTACAAGCTAAATTTTGTTAGAGCTTTCCCTTTCTCCTTTAGTTGCTGCCTGACCTATTTCCCATTGGGCAGTATATCAGGAAGCAGGTGATGTTGGTGATGTTTGGAAACATACCAGTGTGAACTAAATGCCTTGGATCCAGCTCTGGTACGGTGGAGCAAAACCAGCATTAAAGCCATTTCCTTTGCTGTGCCCAGGGTCAAACTAAATTGCTATAAACAAACCAGTCTGCATCCCAGAAGAAATGTTTATGTGAAATTATACTTTCCCTGTTGCCTTCTTCTCCTTCCCTCTTCCACTTACAAAGCTGCTAGAAGCAAAATACAAACACAGCAAACAAGGATTTTATTTTCCCCAGTAAGTTTAAAGAGACAGTAAATGGGATTTTACACTTGTAGCTGCTCTTCTTTGGAAAAGAACAGAGTTACTACACAGCCTAAATACAAGAGGCTCTGCTGCTCCCCTTGCTGTTTGGTCCCCTCTCAGGCCTGATAGTGCTTCCTTCCTGACCTCTCATGGCTTCCTGCCTCGAGCCTTATCGCTGCAAAAAACTTGACACTGTACTGGCTGTGCCACTTGGAATGTATTTAAATTCTGCAAATGGAAATACCCTTGCCTTTCCATTTACTAACAAGTACCATCTGCAGATCGCTCGGTAATTTCCTAGTGATACCTTCTTTTTCTTTTAGATATGTATTGAAATAGAGAAAAGGAGGAGAAAAACAAAAACAAAAAGGGAAAGGGTAAAGGAATTTTCCTTTCTCTCTTTTAGGTTCACTTCTCTGCAATCTGAGAATCCACCTCTCAGGATGATGAAATCAACCTTGCAGGCCCTGTGTCAGTTTAGATCAGTTGAGGAACACATCTCCTGGATCTAAACACTTTAAAAGGACAATATTGCATAAGTTCAGTATGGACAAGAAATGATGGTGCACCACAATCTAATGCAATTGCACCCCCAGTGCAAAAATGGAATCTTCTGCTAACAAAGCTGTGTTTTACCCTGATGGGAACTAAAAATGCAGTGCCATGAGCAATTCCTCACAGGACTGTAGGGATGTCAAAAGAATGATTCTAGTGATTTTAGTTGTCTAGACCCAACTTTGCAGATTCAAATAAGTATTTTAAATTAAAACACTGAATTTGCTAAAGAGTGTAGTTCCTCTCTCAGCAATTAGTATCAAAGCCATGAGGAACAAGTTATCAACATCTAAATGTAGGAATAATCTATGGTTCACATAGTTAAAGGACAAAAATGTATTTTACAGAACTTCTCATGTGTATAGAGACCATTTTATTGTCATATTTTAAGGTCAGAGGAGACTATTAACAATTACTAATCCAAACCTTGGCATTCACAAATCCTAAACATCATCAACTTTTAATTTAACTGACATCATAAAAACCTCAGAATAACACTTTCTTAAATACTCCTATGGGTAAATTGGGGAAACATTCCAGTTATGTCAAATTCCATGAATTTCCAGTCATCTCAACATTTATGGTTTTCCTGGTACACTAAAGCATTGTCTGCTATTAAAAGTGTATTCCTTTTGCACATACTTGCAGCCCAAATACTTCACAGGCTCTTTGAAAAGTTCAGTAGACTCTTTTTTTTAGCCCCTTTCTTCAAGGTTTATTTTCCAACTTCAAATTATTCCCTTGCTTTTAAAAATTACGTCCAAACCTTTCAGATATTTTTCTCAAGTGTTAACATCAGAACCAGACATAAAATTTGAATAGTTATTTCCTTAATACCATATACAAGAGGTGATAATACCATTTTAGTCTTATTTAATACTCCCTGACATTTGTAGATTTCCATGTTGCCTTGCAAGCCTATATTTCAACCAAAGCAGGCTCAATTATAAACTCCCAAATGGGGAATTAATATTAAATATATTTTAGATCTTTATTATTATTTTATTAATTTAACCTAGGATTTTCAATGTCAAAGAACTAAAATCTATTTATTATCACTGTAAGGAAATATTAACATATTTTGAATTTAAAGTTTAATTAGATTTAATTTTTTTATTGTCTTGACATCACTTAAGAAAAACAATCAAAAAACTTAAAGAATAGGTGCATGGGTGATTAAATAATTATTTTAAAATTAGATTCATTATTTAAATTAACTTTTCATTCAATAATTTGATTATTTGGAAAATAAGTCTTATCAGATATTTGATAACATTTTTCTTGAGGTATATTTTTACTGGATAAAAATATTTTTATATTACATGTTTATAGTTCTTTCTAACATTCAGCTGAATAATATGGGTTAATTAAGGTATTAATTCTATTTTATTTGATTATTCTAATATAAATATATAGCATACATTTATTATATTATATGTTTATTGTATTATATTATTACTTAATATAATAAATAATAATATAATTAAGATATTTCACTCCTATCATATAATTTTTGATCATGGTATCACACACACACACACATACATAAGTGTAAATGTCATCATATCCCTTTCTGCTTTCTTTTTCCATATCACATTTTGATAATATTAGTTAATAAATATTTTTAGGGAAAACTCTATTTTCCCACATTTGAAAATGTGCCATGAGACTTGTGAATGCTTTTGAAATACAAATATTTTCTGGTAATAAGTGACAAAGAGTGGATTTATTTCACAGCCTAAGCATTGGGGTGCAATCTCCCAATATATGTGATTAAACAGATTGAACAGGCAGCTCAACCTCCCTTCAGTTCACAAAAGAAAGGGTTTCTGAGTGGGAGTTCCCTGAGCAATCTTTCCTTAGCAGAAAAAGATAACAATACTTTAGAGTCATAACCTCATCCACTTTAGGCACAACCTCCTTCCTGATTAGTCAGTTGGAATATTGTAATTAATGACATCATGGTAATGATGAGAGAAGAGTACCTGCATTAAAATACACAGAGAAATGGTCAGTCCAGAGATTGGATTCTCCAAAATTAAACTTTTGACTGAGCAATGCTGGTTTTTTGACTAATTTTGCAAATAAGCTTCTGAAATCTTTAAAAAAGGAATGTGCCTCACATATCTAAGAAAAATGGTATTGAGTGGCTTAAAATCTTCCATGCTCTCTTAAATAAACCTATCTGTAAAATGTCAAAGTTTGAAGTTTTCCAGGAACTCTTGCATCAGCTTGAGGGATAAGGTTAGACAGAAAAAGCACCATTTAAATGGAATCCCATTTATTTCCACACTTGGTAAGCTCAGTTCCTAAATGATCTTTATTAATGCCACACACGCTTGCTGAACAAAGTTTCTTGGTTTTGGTTTTGGTAATGTAACATGAATGTGTTTGATCCAAAAAGAGACAGAATAATTGTGAATTTCAGGTTGAGATCATATTCTGACCTCAGGATCCCAAGGTTGGGTACTGAAAAAAGAAGAGAGACTGTGTGGTTGGTCTTCCTCCTGGTTTGTCCCATTTCTACCTAAGGTTAAATTTGATCCTTATTGTCTCTTTCATTTTGCATGTCATGGCCCTCAAAAAGTCATGTGCAGTTTTCAATAAATAGCAAAAATATGTATTTTTGATACAATTTTTGAGACAATTTTTTTAATTAACAAAAAGCCACCACAGCCTGCAAAAAGTTAATCTGACAAAAGAAACATTCAATTAGATTCTCTATTCTTATCTATATACCTGATTATACAGTACCCATCACTAAAGTATCTGGTAGCTGCATATTCATTCCTGGATTCTATTTTCATTACATTCTCATGACACAGGGAATTTTACTCTAAAATGCCCATTTTAGAGTAAACAGACAGCGATTCACTGATTTTCTGTTGAAGATTATTATAATGAAGTGTCATTTTTGAGGAAAAAGTATTACAAGGAATTGTCAACCTAAACCACATAATGAACCATAGTTCCTGGCAGTGGCTAAAATTAGAGTATCTTACATGTGGGAGTGCTTTAAAAAAATCTGACTACTCCTACAAGTGCTGAAGAATTCTGGAATTCTATAATTTTATTCTGTAATATATGTCAGTATGGTATCTGCTAATGGAAGGGTCTTTCTCGTAATACCTTTCTCCCAAAGATAGAATAATGGTTACACTTAAAAGACTGGTTTTGTAAAAATGTCTGTGTATTAACTCATTGGACACAATAGAAACTTATATAACAAGCTAATCCTCACATTTGCAAAATCTAGACAAGGCTGAAGGATTTTGAACTCTGCTAAAGAGAGCACTTCACGTGACAGTAGCTATTTAGGACAGTTTATGTCATAGGGAATAGGGCTGAAATTAATGTGGATTTTTATCATGTCTTACTGTACTTCCCTCCAGATACTTGGTAGTAGTCTAATAATGCTGTGCCAGAATTCCGTGGGTTTATTAATATTCCCTACACATTGTGTTTGTTTCTGGTTCTTAAAGTTATTGCCAGATTATAGCCTGTCTGTGCCTGATAGTGGCTGTGTTTGTATATGAGCACAGGGTCATCTGATAGCAAATTGTAGCACTGTGCGATAAGCAATGTTTAAAATGGGTGCAAGCCAGAAACCTATGGCTCCCAGTATACTTTTAGAAAGTCCCATCAACAAAAGAAAGAGTTCAAGGTATTTCGGAAAAGGTCATTGATTACAACCAACTTCATGATCGTTCTGGATGTGTTCCTTCCTGCAGAGACATAATTACATTTGTTTTACAGTCAAACTTATTTTCAGCTTTGGGCAAGGACAATTGCTTTCAAATCTGATTTTTGACTCACATGTACCAGTTTAAGCAAGCTGTTAGCTCTCAGTCAGTGAAGAAGCAGTAATGGCCATGAGATCTCCTTTGGACCTCTCAAGTTTTAATTTATAGAATAGTGTTGTGAGCAGCTGAAAAGCGTTTAGCTTGCTGACCTTGGTTTCTTCCAGGAACAATTTATTATACTGAAGTGTCTTTCAGTACAGGGACTTTTCCCTGTCTTTTACTGCAGGAGTTCATGTATTTGTGTCATTTCCCTTTTTTACTTTCAGCTGAAGCACAGCATTTTCTGAGAAAATCACTTCAGCTGTAATCCACGTGAACCTGTGGTCTCTTTTGGATCCTATGAGAATTGGATAGCCTTCATCCTCTGTCTTCTTTCAGACTCTTTTACACGTAGTGGTGACAAGTAATTTGAACCTAACATGAAAAGACATATGTTGTCATATTTCCAAGGTACTACAAGCTAGTACAAAAGATAAATATTTTCTTAAGTGTGTTTTTTACCTATTTATCTGTAAAGCTGTGGTCCTAACAACAGGTAGCGGTGTCTCAGGCTTGAAATATTTGGGGTTACACCCCTGCTTGTGGTCAAGCTGTTGTTAGTGTTGAATCATGACTTGTCCTAGATAGGAGTGGGAACAGTATCCAATGTGAACTGCACCAATACAAATATTTCAGATGCTTTCAGAGAATTTATGTTCACTGTAAATCTTTCATATATTAGTATGTCTTCATCTATCCTGTGTTTCTATGCACAGCCTATGAGGATTGAAACAATTTGCCCCAATTCATCTTCATTAATTGAAGACATCAGGGTTTTGTTTTGTTCCATATTTTTTTAATCATGGACATAAGTCAACCTATTTATTAGCAACTTTACTACTGCACTCCTTGAAAAAAGGTGTTGACCAAAGATTTCAATAGCCAGTATGGAAATCCTGTCAGGTTATGGAAATTTAGTTGATCCAGAAAGAGGATATAAGGCAGAGTTCTTTGCTTTTCTTTTAAAATGACAACAGTTTCCTCAGATACAAACCTTCCTTTTAGCAAATTTTGACTATAGGAAAAAGAAATTGTCATTTTACTTGTTTTCTCAGTTCTTTAATGTATGAGACATGGGTAGAAGTTTTAGTATGATTCTGTTTATTTAAAAAACTCACAGCCACCAAGTTTTTATTTGCTTATTTTTTGTTTTGCTGAGTTTTTTTTTTTATTATACATCTTTCAAGATATTGGGATGACAAAAGTGCCAATATGGTCTGAAGAAAAAGACAGTGTTGTGTATTTCACTGTTTGGAAACAGATGCAGCCTTGTCCTGAGTGCCATGCAGTGCCACAAAAATTCCAATGCTGTTTTCCCCATTCCAGTTGAGAGATGACCAAAGGAGTTGTCCAAATCAGAAATGCAGGGAGCCACAACAGAACTGGAAGGAGAAAGGAAATGCCAGTAGAGGTAATGCCCACATCTGTGTCTACTGTGGCCTCTGGTCTGAAAGGAGTAATCTGTGCTCCTTACAAAGCAAAGCAAATTTCATCCTCCCAAAACAACCAGGAAGATGTACACATGTGGTGTAATTCGAGACATGGTGAAGACTCACACGAACTTCAGGACAATAATAATACATAATCTACTTTGAAAACATTAAACCATAATACTGTACAATCTTTTTTTTTTTTTTTTTTTTTAAGATTTGACTTGTGTGTTTTACTTGTATGTTTTGGTGTTAAACTACTCCATATCAGGACTAGTTGCTACAGTTTCCTCTGCAAGCCCCTTTTTTTCTTCATTTCTTTCAAAATACCGTGCCATCTTTCCAACATAAACACCAAAGGGAAATAGATGAGCGAGTACGTAATCACTAAACTATCTCAGGCAGCAGGCTTCTGAAATGTGTTAAAACCTCAATCACAACATGCTTGTGCTCCTGCCAGTGCCTGATGAATATCCTTGCCATTTATCCTCTCGTCTGGCCACTTCCCTTGGAATACTTCAAATATAATTAGCTTTCTCAAACATAGTTTCCTATAAAACAGCTGCAGCCGTTGTGCAGTCGTCCAAAAATAAGGTAATACATTGCACATAATATCCAAAAGGATTTATGTGAAGTTGAGCCTTTGTTAACTGAAAGACAAATGTGAAATTAAATAAACTTTATGTCTTTTTTGTTAATTGCAGGAAAAATCTCAGGAATTTCTATTGCTGAGAATATCTTTTCCCCTTGCATTTAAATATTTATGATTCAAAAAGGGGGCACTGGATGCCAAATTTTTATGTACCTAACTTGCATGTTGATGCCCAGCAGTATTTCTTTGGCAAAGCTGATCCCTCCTTCCACCCTCAGCATCCTCCAGCTGCTAAGAAAGAGCTGAAATCTCAGCTCTCTGTAGGTATTAATTGGTATGAGGTCAGACTCTCATGGTGAAGGTGGATGCTCTGAAAGACTCCAGAACTTTTGGTAACTTCATGCATGTTTTACTTCTTCTGTCAGAAAAGCCTGAAGAACAGATTTCACTACAAAAAGTTTCTTAGCCTAGATTTTCTCATGGATCACAAAGCTAGAAAGTAGGGTAATCAGGTTTGAACACCTGTAAACCACATGGTACATTTCTCTGATTTAAATATGATGTACTGCTAGATAAAAATACCCCTGAAAAATTAAATCTGTGTCATTTATGTGCTAAGAAGGGATGAAAAGGAATTAACAGGATGGCAAAATTGCACTAAAATTTTTAGAACATGGAAAATACACAAGACCATCTAATGTTTTCCTTTCACTCTCCTCCATCACATTTTCCTTTCTGTTGCAAACTCCTTCTTCCTCCGGACTTCTATGATGCCTTTGCAGCTGATCCATAAAATATAGAGCTAAGAAAAACCTTTGCATTGCTTTCTTTCAAAAACTAAAATTATAGCCCCTGTAACAGCTTTCACTTTCTCAAGATAGATATAGATAATCTTTAATTTTTCTTTTAATACCATTAATTTTTTTTAAAAAAAATTCCAAATCACCTTGTGCCATAGTTTCACAGCTGGTTTGTGACACACATATATCTCCACTTCTAATGTATTTCAAAGGGAGAGCTCTAAGGCTGCAAGTTAAGACGTTCCTTGAATTTCTTCTCGGAAAGACTTTTATCTCTGTCATTTGTGGCACGTAGGTTTTGTAAATAAACTGGAGTTTTCACTTCCCTGCTTTGTTATTGGAAGCTGTGATTTGGGACTGGAGCCATTCTGTCCCTCTGTGAAAAGACACTTGTTTATGTGTTGTCTAGAATATTGGAGCCTGCTTGCCAGGGGATGTACAGTAGATGTGACATCTCAGCACAGCCTATTTTGTCTGCCCTTGCCCTGATTTAAACAGTTGGGTTGAGAACTATGGTTTTTTCCCACAGGAGGTTTCTGCCAGTAAAAAAAATATGAGTTTATGCTTTTACACCAATCCAACGTTATAAACCTCCTGATTTCAGTTACAGGTTTTCTACATAAAACTGCTGTAGACTCTTTTGGCATTATGTCTTTCAAGAGTAAAATTTTTATTCAATTGACATTTCTCTTTATAAAGTCCATCTGATCCAAATTCTGTAACATATAGAGTATTGAAAATGCATAACATCTAACCTGCTACTAGAAGATAATATAGCTTGGAAGAATTTTGTTTTGGTTGGAGCATCCATTGCTTATCAGGTGACTTAGAGAAAGGTGACATTTTAGTCCTGCAGGAATATGACCCTTGTCTCTTCCCTGCTTGATGCTGCTTAACATTTTGAGTCTGTTAATGAAGTTCTATGGTAACACAGGCCTATCCTCTGAAATGGCACTGCTAAAATACACAGAATAAGTGAGTGATGCTTATTTCAGGTGTAACAATTGTGAATAATTTGTCCTCTTCTATATGCTATTTATAGCACAATTAAGGTGAAAATGAAGGTTAGGAATCTTCCTCTGCTCAGCTCAGATCTCATTCCCTCCTTAGCCCAATCCTTTACAGAACCAGCTTCAGCAACTCAGAACACAATTATACAAGGGTTCTTAGAAAATGGCATACCACCAATACCTGTGTTAGATAACAAATGCTCTTCATGGCACAGAAAAACCTGAACTTTGGTAACAACTGTACTCTCTGTAAATGGTGAAAAAAGAGAGATTTAATGTCCAAGATACACTTCATCTGTCCCCAGTATTCTTCAGTATTATTTGTAGGACAACTGCAAAACTATTTTGCAGTAAAAGTCAAAATATTTGTGAATCTTTAAACCTTCAGAAGTGATGAGCAAAACCTCTGCATTATGGGATTCACACACGAGTCCTGGGTGAAAACAAAAGATGAATTAAAATTCTCTTTCTGTGAAGCAATTATGACCCACTAGAGTGTAAACATTTTAGAGTAAAATTTCTTTGTTTTGTGTCTGTGTTAGTTCTCTCATTTGGCCTCTCATCAGGTCTACTAAGTGCTGCTTTCTTATGACTAGAGATATATAATTAAATCCCACATGATTCCATTGTTTTTCAGATTTTTTTCTTCTGTACTGGAAAGTGGTTTTCACATTGACTTCTCTTCCTTCATCAAAGAAGGAGACACCTTACAAGAGCTTTGTTTTCTCTTTAACATTACATACCTAAACCAAACGAATTTTTGATGATAAGTACAAATAAGTACCACATCTCACTGGAATCACTCAGGTTCAGTTGACCTGTCATTTAAAAAAACACTGTTTTCATTTTGACATTCCATTGAAACTGGGTCTTGTGCCATGAATCGGTGTTAAATCCAGAGGAGGCATATTTTAAAGTGACAGGTATAATTTCCAAACACAGCCTTATTGTTCTAAATTAAATAATTGTCTGAGGACATAACCTAGCACTCTTTAATATGGTCTTGCTTGATAAACTCTCCCAAGATTGTTTTTTTTTTTGTGACTTAAGTTATGTTTCACCTGGAATAAGTATTGAAAAACATATTTTTTTTTAAAAAAACAACCCTAAAAGACTAATTCTAATATTTTCTCAGCAAGACTGTGCTAGGGTATTCCAAAACCAGAAGTGAAGGAGGGTCTTGCTTTCTCTATTTGAGAGGCAAATACTCATGAGAGAAGTGATGGCTTACTTTTCTTTTTCAATGGGATCTCATGTCCTCACATGAGGAGCATCTGTGATTATTTGTCCAGGTAAGTGTTTTTCAAGGTACAAAATCATATCTTTTACTCTAATACATAAATATTTTTATTTTCTCTGCCTGAAAAAAGTGATGTCCCTGTATGTCTAAATCAGCTTTGAATTATTTCTTTTGTGAAACACTGTTGACTGTGGCAGCTGTGGTCGTGAGCGCTGCTGTGGTTAGGCAGGACCTGAATCAGTTCAGTAGATCTTGAAGAGGTTCTTTTTTTTTTGCAGATCACATTTGCTGTCTCTGATACTGTTCTCATAACTTTCCTTGAAGTTCATTCCTATGCTACCAGTTCAAGCTGCTCTCTATTGAGATTTGACCTGAGAATGCTAAGCAGGGAAAAAAACCCCAAAACACTGAAAAGAAAGAAAATGGTCAATATGGAAATATTCCTAGATGGAAACAAATCTAATGGCACTCAAAGAACCTTGATGTGTTGTAAATTTTCCTCTTTTGCACTGGATAGGGAACCTATCCTAGAGCAGGTAATTTTACATACAGCTAAGTTAGGAGTTTATTGTTTTAAATTGCCTGACTTCTGTAAGTTAACCTGGGAAACATTAGAACAATGTTACTATAGAAATAAGCACCTTATTCCAGTGGATTGCCAAAAGAGATGCTTGCAATGTCAAGTCCACAAAATTCAGTGTGAATTTAAGTCTCTATCTTATCTACTTTGCCTTCTCAGTCTTCATTGTGTTTGTGACTGGTCTGAAAAAGGACTAATAATAACTGAATTAGTACCTGAAGACAGTGTCCAGGGTAACTAAGTGAGGATGTTTTCTAACCCTGGAAAAGATCAGGCTCATCCTTAGCTAAATATGTGCAACAGAAAGTAGACATAAATTCTTGGCATGGGTGTCACAAAAATGAATAAATGGTAAGGCTCATGTTTTCTAGCCATAAAGGATAGATTTTTACTGCCAGTCTGTGGAGACCAGTCTATGCAGTGGAATTTTTGTGTCTGCTCATATAAGACATCATCCAAATGAATGACAGAGTTCTAGCCCAATCTCTTCTCTTCAAACCCATCCAAAGAAGAATACATGCCTCACTTTTTCAGTGCCTGAGTGACTTAATAATTTATGTATCCAGATTTTTAACGTCAATTTTTGATGTTAGATTAGACTTCAGCTTGGTACAGAGTTATGAAAAGACTTTTAAACACTATGAGTCCCCTGATGGCTAGAAGCTGCAGCATTTAAAAAAAAAAAAAGTTCAAATAGGATTATACCTTTGTTGTTCCAATGAACAGTAACTCATTGTCTCACTGAGAGCCCAGAATGCTGACAGAAACTTGTGGTCATTTGGCATTACCTGCCAAAACTTGTTCTTTACTAAAACAAGGTGATAAGACCCTAAAAAAAGATGAATAATTTTTGTTAAGTCTGACTAAAAAGTAAAGCCTATCTAGCTATTTGTTTGTTTTATTTTGTTGGGGTTTATTTGGTTTTGTTTTGGTTTTTTAGAGTAATGCTTGTAGTTTCACACTGTATGAGCTTTAATTCACAATGACTTACAATGAAGTTTGAATTTTTCATTGCACAGGACATGGCTGAAAGTGGAAGTCAGGTTGTGAAATAACTTAGATAGCTTTGAAAGTAAGATGACATAACACTTCAAAGACAAATTCCAGTATGTTTCCTATTGTCTTTGTAGTCTGGGACTCAAGAATTAAACTCTGACACCAGACTACCATCCAGTCAAAGTATCTGTTAAGCAATTCAGTTATTAGTTGAACATTAAATCACTGAGAACATTTTCACTCATGTGGCACAAGAAGATAAAACACAGTTGTTTTGATGGTGTTGTTTATGGTATTTTTCTAATACCAGAAATGTCTTTGTGTGACTTCAGTTAAATTACAAAAAAGAAAATATTATATCACAAATGAAAAAAAGGGTGGCCTTCTCCTCATTGTTTTATAACAAACAGGAAACTAGAGAGGTATGGACTTTTTCATGCCTGCTGCCCCAAAGTAGAGACCTTTACAACCCCTTTTGGGGGTGGGGGTTGTATTTAACATACTTTTCCAAATTGGCAGTTACTGAAAATTTGCTGCTTTTTTTTTTTTTTTAACTGCAATATATTTTGCATTTGGCTTAGGACTGAAGTTATTCTAAGTCTTTAGAAAGTGTTTTAGAAGCTCTGTTTATTTTTAAAACTTCTTTCTTGATCAAGCAAGCAGAATCAATATATGAGATGTTTCTAAGATCCTGGAATGTGACTTTAAGAAATTACAACAGCAACAAATCAAGAGCCAAATCCCTGCTTTACACAAAGTGTACCAGTGATAAATGAAGGTCTTACTGACCTAATAAAATGCTACAGATTGATATTCCTTTTGTTGAGCAGCCTGTAATTTCATTAATTTTATTGACAGTAATTATAACAAGTTGAATTTATGGTGGCCATAAAGAAAAGTTAGTCAACCACATTAAAATGTCAGCATGCTCACTTTGCTATGAGTAGACTGAAGAGATTTTTTTGGGGGGTGGTGGTTGCTGATCTGCAGTTGTGTTTGACAGAAATTTCTGAAGTCTAGGCAATGTTGCTTTCAGTGTCCCTTGTACAGTTCTGTTTGTCAAACTGAAAATATGTTTTTGTAACCTTGTGACTTTGGACCTGTGGTCGCATTTCTTAAAATCATTGAGAGGGCTCCCGATAAACTGTGTGACACATCAAGCTGTCTATTCAGCTGGATTGTAAGAAGTAAACTTGAAGTGAGGATTTTCTGTTCTCCTTTCTGTGGTGCTAAAGTAAGAATGTAATGAAACCGTGCATTTTTTTGAGCTGAGCAAATTGCCAGTTCACTGATTTGTTGGAGACTTGCCTGTGCTGAGAATGCAAGACCAGGCCTGCTTATATTAAACACGTGCCAAAATTTCTGTATATGCCTGTGCAAAAAATTAACACAGGTTGCTGCTGGTGGAGGACTGTGCAAACAAGTAGGGGTAATGCTACCATAAATTTCCTTGCCTAGACAGAGCAGCACCTTCTCTAAGGAGTGAATATGAAAATACTGAGTGAATACAGGACCATGTGCCTATTTCTTCAAAACAGGCATCTTTTCTAAGTTTAAGTTTTTGAGGATAAGTTTATCCTCACTTAGCACAAATTGGGAGGGAAGATTGCATAGTTGAAACTAAGAAATTCGTGGGCTTTGCCTTTTAACTAGAAATTATCTGCAGAAAACATATACAGGAAAAAAAAAATCTATTAGAAGATTGACTCTGTATTAGAGATGTTACTGGGCAGTAAAATACTTCCAAAATTCACCAGATCTCAGAGCATGTCCTGAAAAAAATATATGCAGATACATGAAAGTTGAAGATAGACTCCAAGAAGTCAATTAAATCAATCAAGTATCTTTGGTGAGAAGATTTAAAAACAAAATTTCTAGAAGAGAAGTACTTTTAAGAATAAAACATTTACAATGCCAGATCTTCAATACTGAAGGAAAGAGTCCACTACAGCTGTCCCAGGGAGCTGGTAGTGCTGATGCTCTGTTATAAAAGACATGAAAATAGTAAGACAGTATGCATAAAATCCCAAATTTTGGGAAATTTAAAAATCATAAAATCTTTGTTTACCTCCATTACAAAACAAGTCTTTCTTGCTGATTATGCTGGACAAATTGTTTGATCTTATCTTTCCTCTGTCCTATTCTCCCAGCTTGGAGGACAAGTGCTCTAGGGGAGAACTCAGGTAAAAATATGGAGGTTTTATTTGGGTCTTTCTGAAAAGGCTTTTGATTTCTATTTAACTTGATGAACAGGAAAAAAAAAAAAAAGTTTGGCTTAATGTCTCATTGCAGTAGCCATTCTCTAGTAGCTTTATCTCTCTGAAATATATCAGCCTTGAACCTCCCTTGGCACACTAGTACAGGGGGTGGTAAGAGAGTAATGGTATAGACAAGTGATGATTTAGTAACTCTGTTTCCTGAGCTTGCTGGAATCAAATCTTAGCAAGGCTTTACTAAAGCAGATTTCTTGCTGGTGGCCTGTCTTCACTGCTTCTGTGGTTTAAGAAATTTAAGTTAAATTAACAGTAGAGTTACTGCATGACAGGTTATATTTAATCAGGAACCTTAGTATGATGTAGCACCTTTGGAAACTATGAAGATATAAGGAGGAGAGAATATTGCCTTTGTAGATGTATTTTTAAATTTTCCTAAGATGTCCTAAGATAGCTCTATTTGTTCAAATATGCAGCTGTTACTTGCAATCAAATACTTGCTATGACCTGAATTTCAAACATTTTAGAAAATGGCTGTGTCACCAGTATGGTCCATCCTGCACAAGCCAATGCTCTGAAGAGTGAAAAATATCTAAATATGAAAAACTGATTACTATAATTTTTTTCATAAAATCAGATATAATCTTATCCATAACCAAAATATTAAATATGCTGCAAGTGGTCTCCAATTTTATCTGAAAATACCATTTCTAGGCATGTGCTGCATTAAGCTGTGACCTGTTCATAGACTGCAAAATGAGTGTTATGTATCTGCAATCTATATTTTTTTGTTGTTGTTGCCTAAGGAGCCACCCCCAGTGCAATTGAGAACCATTTTAAATTATGGGATTCAGTTTATATCTGGCAAGTTAATCAATGCATATAATGTTAAATGTGAAAAAAAGAAATGTGTTTAAAACAGAAATAGTTACCCCTAGAATCTTGTGCATTTAGTGTACAAGAAGAGTAAATTGTCACTGCCATGTCATAGATGTCATTTGGAGTAATAGAAAACTTGGAGTAATGCCTCTGAAACAATTTCAGTTAAACCTGCATTACTTTATTTCCTTACATTGTAATGCTACAATGTCTGTCAGCAGAAATGCAAGTCAGCCTCCCCCTCTCCTGATTCCTTTGTGCAGATAAGGTATTTGAAAGTTGGTAGCTGTGCACTAGATGGTGCCTGTGGTAGGGCTCCTACAGAGCTAGACACATACCAGATATAAAAATACTGAGTGCACATAGAATGAAATAATCATCTTCTGTTACTACTGATTACTTCAATTTACATTAAGCAAAGATATGGTCTGTATACCATAGAATGATAGGAAGCAGGCAATATGCATCTTCTCAGTGGTTCACTTTGCCTTTAGACATCCAAATATTTCTTAATCACCTAGATTTACAGTCTTGCCACCCCACTTCATTTGAAAAGAAATTTTATTTCCCTTGTTTCAATTGTTAAACTTTTGTAGTATTGGTTTTTTACCAAACAGAAAAAATTTTCCCAAAGAAATATCATCCTTCCCAAAAGTGATAGGGATGAATTTCAGTTTGTATATTTATATAAAATTTCTGTTCTATATGTTTAGCACATCCTCTGTTTTAGAGAATCAGCACGACTGCCTCTTTCATTGTACTGTGGGCTCCTTTTCCCAGGTACAGACTTTCTGGGAAGCACAGTCAACCTGCCAGCCCCACTCCATGCACTGGCACTCACAATTTCCCTGTACCTGGAACTGCTCACCTCCAGGTATCTGTCACAGGACACAAAGACAGTCAAGTGCAATGCAGAACTGCTTTTTCCCTCTACCATTATACCACAAACCAACATTTTCTCAGGTTCTTCCCTTCATGTCCTCTCTTATGTGTGGTTGAAAAGAAGAGGAAAGGCAGTGCCAGGACTCCAGGATGGCTTTTGCTGCCATTCAGTCACCTTAAGACCAATCTTTTCTTAAGTATTTTTGATCTTGTGCAGCTGTTAAGGCTGCTATAACTTCGTGCTTATTTCTGAAAAAGATACTGAATTTTGAACCAAAATATTCAAAAATGTCTGCATATTCAATGTGGACTGCAGCCTTCAATGAAAAAATTACCCTGCAGATTACGTCTTTGTGTCTTATACTTTTCATAAGTAGAAAATAAGGCATTTCAGATGCATATCATTTCCACCAGATTTTAAGCTATAATGTAATCAAGAGTCTCTGCCACTACCAAGTGTGCCACGAAAGGCAGTAGCAGAGTCCTTTTCTACCACCAGTCCTGAGCTACATAGGTTGGGCAGAGACAGTCCTCGTGTTTTTCTTCTCTTTCTGACATCCTGAAGAAAGGAATGCAACTTAAAAAACAGAGTTGGGGGGAAAAAAGAGGTGGCATATGATGAGGGAGATTATAATGTTATTGAAGGGACAAAGGAGAGTTATAGAAACAGGAAGAGAATAAAAATTGCATTAAATGATTTAGGATTAGAAAACAACTATGTAGGTAGGGATTGTATGCTGAGTAAGTGAAAAGTCTATAGAGTAATCAGAAAAGTCTACAAGTTGCTTTCTAGAACCTGGAAATAAAGCCAGTGGTGTCAAATTTCTTCATCTTACCCACATTTGGAAAGTTAATATTTTTTCCATTTACTTTGCCCTCCTTGCTCCCATCATATCAGTCCACAAGAGGGCTTAGGAGCTTGGGCTTTCTGCTGGTGTTGCTGAACCTGCTACTGGGCAGGTGTGGAAGAGGCAGGTACTACAGGAAAATATGTGGCACAGATCACTACTTAAGTGTGTGTGGATGGGTGAGAACACAGCAGAGAGGCTGGGCTGATGGGGGAGCAGAAGAGTGCTGACAAGAGGAGGAAACCCATGAAAACCCTGAGAATATGCAAAGGAATATACAGTTGGCATGTTGGTGTCCAGCTAAAAACAATTTGAGAATTATTTTCAAAATTCATTTGTTAAGCTTCCTCTTGTTTGTAATCACAAAACATATTGAAGCTTTGGCTCCCAGCTTTGTTCTGACCCTATTCTGGGGCTCTCTGGGGCTTTTTGTTCCTGATGAAGCGCCATGTGATTTTCGTTACTTGCAGGTCTGAATATTGATTTCTGCTCTGTAGTGTGTTACTTCACAACAGCCTCGAATCCACCAACCACTGCAAGACATTGATCACAAAATTCCTTGCCAACCACTCTGGTCTAAAATTATCACTTAAGCTATCACACCTGAACCCTGTGATGCTCTAACTTGGGCATCTATGGGTGAAAGGGCAGAGATGAAAGAATTCCAGATAACTTACTGTTCTAATCCTTCTTAAGCTCATGACAAATATTTATTTTTATACTTCTTCTGTTTCTTGACTCTGATTCCTTTTTATTAAAGAACCTTCCTTCTTTTACAATTCCAGCTTTCATCTGTTGGAGAACTGCGAATTTTGGTACGAATTTTAAATTTTCTTTCTACAGGTTTTGGAAAGATGCCCTTAGTAAACTCTGTAGAAGGCAGTAGAACAACATCTGTCCATATTTTGATTTGTATACAAATATAGTCTGCATCATCATTGGTACTATACAATGCACTGCAATAAAATGGCTCTTTGGAGTTGCTTCAGAAGAGATCAAAAAATTTCCAAAATGTGTTTATATTTAGCCTGGACTAATTTCTGATTTCTGTCAAAACACAAAATCTTCATTTCAATCAATGAAATGGACAAGGAAAAGGATAATATTTTACGATCTCCCTCTTCATTTTCCTTTAACTTTTATTTCAAATAAAACAAGCAGTTTTAAAACACTGATATTAAGATATTTAACAAAGAGGATCCTTGGTGAAAAGTAGTGTAAGAATAGATCAATATAAAACCACAGCCCAAAATTCTTTCTGAAGAATCTTTCTTTTCAGAAGGCTGTAGAAAAGCTAACAAAGGTAATAGACTCATTAATTTCTTACTAAGGAAATTAAAAGACCTGGGTTTAATTCTTCCTGGTTTTAGATTAATTAGCATCTTGACTCTACAAAGCCCATATTTTACTTAAGTTCTTGTGCAGAGCTACCTCCCTTCAGCAAAGTAATTCTTACTATTTGTGTCACATATAATTTGCTGAAACACAGATTATTCTGCATTTGTTTAGAATATTAGGCAGAGCAGGAGCCTGAGCTGTTAGAGAAAGCTATTGTTGCTGGGCAGAAAAACACCTTCATGTGGTACAATGCTGAATTCAGGTGACTAATTAAATTTGACTGCATTTTAATCTGTTTGGTGCCTAAGCTTACAGTGCCCCTTGCTGCCTAATTCCTCGGACTCCTACCTCTAATAGCATGTGTGCAAACGTCGAGGTTTCCTCCTATTGCAGGCTGAATTTTAGAGTTAGCACTGTTTTTTGAGATCAGCAGTTATGTAGGTACATACACTTAGACACATCATGGTCCATCAAGTCCTGGAGCTCAGAGAGGAGGAGGAGGAGAGCCGTGAGATCCCTTTAGGAGCAGCGAGCCCACAAGGCTACACCACGGGCAGCCAGCACTGCAGTGTCTGCTCTCACAGTGCTGATCAAAGCGGGATAAAGTGTGGAGGTCACGGTCATGAGTAGCTGAGAGCTGACTGTGGCATGAGAGCTGATGTTCCCCACTAGCAGCCACTGTTTGCTTTTGGCTGTTGACTCAGAGCTGAGATGCTGTCTCTCGTTACCTCGGAAAGTGCCACCACCTTACGCCGTGCGTGCAAATATTTACTGGATCTTTGGACAAGCAGCTGGATCGGGGCAAAGGAGACAAGAGAAGTGCATGCAGACAGGTTACTGTGGGGTCATGTCTAGGCTGCTACCAGCTTTTATATATTGTCACTTCACAGGAACAATAGGTGCCACAAGGAGGAGGTTAACCCTTTGGGATTTCATCTCTATTAAGACTTTTATAGGAACCAACAGAAACTTGTGTGCAACTTTCTGTTCCTCAATTGTTCAAAATAGGCAATGGCTTTTTTTGTATTAATTGAGCTATCAGCTCCATATTACATTAAAGAATCATGAAGCTGCCATCCAGAATGACTCTTTTTTTTTTTAAATGTTGATATATCGCTCTGAGTATTTTAATATGCTGACACATGAAATAAAATAATTTATGATTTTACCTCTTTTGAAATGGGTCACTTTTTGATAACTGCATTGGCTTTGCTGAAAAACTTGAGATAATTTAAAATAAATTGTTATTTTGATTTTCTTTGAAACCTTTCCCTTCTGAATGCCACTTGACTTAAAAAATATGGTGTGACACTAAAGTATTCTTCACACTTCCTTGATTAAAGAAAAGCTTGAAAATACCAATCCTAGAAGCTCAAAATTAAAGACAACTACACCCCCTATTTTTCAGACATTAAATTTAAAGCTAGTGACATTGTTTATTTTTGAGATCTGTCTCAGAATATGAATTGTCATTAAACTCAGTTAAACAAACAAAAGAGTTTGAATTTTGGGTCTTTTGCTATTTTAAAATATATGGATTATACCTCTTGTGGACAAGGTCATACTCAACACAGCTTTTCTGTGGATTCAGGTTAAGTGTAGAGCCTTAAATATAACACCACCTCTGCATATGCTCTTCAGGACCCAAAGCCTTAGTGCTTAGAAGCTGCTATAGTGATTTTACTTACTTAGGGCATAAAATAAAGTCACAAAAATAAAATAAACTCAAGTTATGTTGCTACTCAGAATTATTGCTCTATTAAATATTACTACTATACCAATTACATTTTTATTATTTAATAATAGGCCTTTGTAAAATATTTGTATAAAATAAATACAGAAAGTTAATTTATCTGTGAAATACTTGCTATTTTATAACAAAACAAAGCTATGAAGAGGTATTGGATAGTGTTTGAGAAATTATTTAGTGGTAATGTGAAAAAAAGAATATATATATATATATATATATATGTATATATTTAATGCTGATATAGAAATCTGCTCCTAGTCTTACACTAATGACCATTGATTTTAATAAATATTTGATATTTTGAAAATGCAAATATTGGTGGTTTTTCCATTTAGCTGTACCTACTATTGCTCTACCCTTATTTTCTACCCTTTCAAAAGAACATTTAAGGACATTCTTAAATCCAGTATGGTGAGTATGTATGTGTCTAGAAGTAACTTAGAAAATATAAATGTGTTCTCAGGGAAGCTGCCTGGGCTGTAAAATGAGGCTTCTCCGGAGCGAAGGTAGCAGATGTTGGTTGTGCTGTATCATATTTTCTGATTGGTGAGGTTTTTTTCACGCAGTTTTGTACAGGGAAATATTTTATTAAACTTTTAATATCTTTGATTTACCGCTGAAACACATATTTAAAAATGTACCCAACACAATACTTGCTCTGGGACTTGAATGTTTTTTTCAGAGAATCTAACACCATCAGAGCACATGGTGGGTGGGAACACACTGATGCCACATCCTTGAACTCCTTTGTGTGTTAAGAACAATGTCTCTTTTAAACAGAACATATATCTTAAATAAACCCGGTAGAATTAAAGGGGATAAAAATGAGGGAGATTGTAGAAACTCGCTTGTGGAAATGAGTCTTTCCTTCTGTATGATGAGTGGCGGTGACAGTAATCTGCCACTGTTTAAAAAGTGAGAGGAATGTAAAGTGCGTTTTGGGGTATCAAAGTATGACTTTCCCCAATAACCCTGTCAGCAGTTCATTTATTGCTTGTGGCTTTAAATAGTTCCCTGAGAGCGCAGCGCGAAGGCCGCAGCGAAGCGGGGAAAAAAAAAAAAAAAAAAGAAGAGAGAGAGGGGGGACTCGTAAAGAAGAAGTCATAAAGTCTGGAGCTGCGGCCAGATTTCCTTTGGAAGGTGAGGTGTGGCCGGGCTGTGCGCGGAGCTGCCGGAGGAGCGGCCGCCCTCCCCGCAGAGCCAGCCCCGGGCTGGCCGGGGGCCAGGCAGCCAGACGCCAGCTCCGGGCTCCCAGCGCTGGGAGAGGCCGCCCAGCCTCCCCTTACAATGGAATTATCTCGGGCCAAGCAGCGCCGCAGAAACTCGGAACGCTTCCTGTCCTCGGAGCAGCGGCACGGAGTGTCCGCTCGCCGCCGCTGGCAGACGCGCTCGGAGCGCCCGGCCGCCGGGCCCGCCGCGCAGGAGGCTAAAGCCGCCTCTTTCCTGGGATTTACAGACCCCGCATGCAGTAATGCATTGTATTTTTAGTCTCTTCTGTCACCACCGACAAGATCATGAGTCAAGCAGGGAAAGAGAATAAATTTCTATTTCAGGTTCTAAAACATCAGCGGGGTCTTATAGTAAAAAAGAATAGAAATTCTTCAATAATCTAACATCTCTTTGCAAAAAAAAAAAAAAAGTAGATTTTTATTATATCTAAAAAGAGCGGAATATTTAAAATGAATTACTCTGTTTGTCTTTTTAATTTTATTTTTATTATTTTTATTTATTTTATATTTATATATTTTTTTATTTTTATTATGGTAAGGATTTGAGAAATTGTAATAACCATTAAAGTGGACTGTCTTATAGGTTGGAAGGGTGGAAAACATACTAACACAGACCTCTTATTTTGCATAGCATTTTTTAAAAAACCCCTCGAGAACAAGTCCAATATTGTCTTTTTTGTGTGTTTCTGACTTGGTTTTGTCTCATGCTCTTGAGATCTATTTTGTGCCCACTGGTGGGGAGAATGAATGTGTTCCCAATTCCTACAAGATATCTATAAAACATTGGTAACTGTTATGAATAGTTAATAAATATTCCCATTTGTTTTAACATAGAAAACTAGTATCTATACTGTATTAGTGTACTTTAAAAATGAAGTTGTTTTAGAAAATATAATTATTTATATATATATATATACGCATGTGTATGTTTGTACTGTGGTACAATGGGCCAGAGTCACTCAGTTTCACTGAAATTAGACGTGTGTCTGGCAGAGTATCTTCCTGGTGGAATGGGGAAATAAGCACAACCAATAATAGTTAAGAAGCTAAACTTTGATTTCTGTACAATAACTGAATCTCACTGTGGAAAGGTGGAAATATCTTTCATGCTTACTAATGCTTAGTCTCAAATATCTCCTTACATAAGCAAGGGAATGTCCATGATGTTAAAGTGGACTATAGAGAGAGGATAATTCATGTCTTATAAAGTACAACACTTTTATTAAGACGGTAGTTGTAGTTTAGGTAAAGTCTGTAATGTCATCACTGGTAGTGTGCAGCTATGAGATGATAAAGATATATAAGCCACAAGTTTTAAAATGTTCCCTTTTTCTCCAAAACAGTGGCCATTATACCCATCATTCTTACCAGTCAGGGTGGTGCCTTCATCATATGATGACATGGTTTTGTCCACATAGTTTGACTCAGATGGCATTATTTGGAGGAGGCCAGTTTTGTGTTAAGACAGGAAAGTTTACCAGATGACATCAAGAATCTCAGTTTGACATACCAAAGAAACAGAAAGAAATTTTTCATGTTTATACACTGCTTAATGCCTATTAGATTTGGTATTGAATTCTTTTGTACTTTGTGTTTTTATCTTAAAATGAATACATTACTGACTTTCTTCTATCTCAGGGAACCTCTTATAGAATTTCAAATGTAGAAGATATCCTGATATCAGGAAAATATTTGCCATATAGTTATCATTTGATCGCTGGCTAAATCCCTAACTCTCTCTTCAGAAAAGGAGGATGCTGTGTTTTTTCTATGGTCTGGGAATATGAGAGTCCCTCCTTGTCCTGATTCTCATAGCTGAAAACTAGGATTCAGATTATTGAAATCAATTTAATAGATATACAGTAAAATGTGCATATAAGATTTAAACCAAGAACACATTGAGGCACTGCTTATTCTAAATTGATAGTGAAGGTCCTGTGCTATTTTATCAGTTATTTCAATTTGACCTTGCTCATCACTTTTATGAATGGGGCTTTTTTTACTATTTTTTCTGCTGGACCTGTTGTAGGACCAATATGATTTATTTTAAGATTTTAAAAGATTATTTGACTTTAGCTTTCCACAGTCCTGTTGACTGAATTGCTTAGAATGAATAAAGCACAGAAAAGTAGCTTCTTCAGAGGATACACTAGTGTTATGCAATTGCTTTGATATAGAAATGAGGACCTTAAATTAATCAAGAGTCCTCTCATGAGCTGGTGGCTTACTGAGAAGTCATTCTTGCATTTGGATCTATGCATGTAACCCTCCCATCTGCGCAACTATACTTTTAGAATCATATGTATGCCAGTAAGATCAGCCCCTTCAGCTTGGTTTAAGTTAATTTTACTAATAAAAGATAAAAAAAGCCACCATTTTCACACAAAAATTTTGTCAGGAACTTCTTTCACACACTGTTATTTGTGGAAATGTAGTTTCTGCTCTGTCTCCATCTGACCACCTAGTCCCCCATTCTGAAGGGCCAATTTGAATGTTAATTTTTCTGCAGGTTTCAGTACAAAAATTGGAAGTGTTTTTTATAACTACCTGAATATTGGATATAAACAAACATTTTCCATAAAGAATTTATCCATACCAAAATTCCACGTATTTTTATTTGTTTTCTGAAAAGTGTCTAAAATATGATCTGAATATCAACTGGAAAACAGTTTAAAAAGTCACATCTATGGCTGCTTCTTGCTCACCAGATGACACAGAGCAGGTGTGTGATACTTCCCATTGTTTATATTTGGCATAATTTTGTTTTTATATTTTTTTGCAGTATGAAGACTTATAATGCTTCTTTTCTTAAATGAAGACTTAAAGAGAACTTATTCACTGGTCTGTTAAATTCTTCCCTCTTGAATTTCTGTCAGTGTATCTGTCTTAAACCTTATTTCTTCTTATGTACTTGGGCATAAAACCCAACTGTAGTTGTATAAATATTTGTCTTACTGCCTTATCATGAATGACATTCTGTAAGAATAAACACATACATGACTGACATCAAACCCATGTTTACAAGATCTATAGAAAAATGCTTGTGTGACATAAAGGAGAAACAGTACTTATCTGAATAATTAACATACATTGATCAAAGTACAGAAACATGCATTTTAATTAGGTCAACTAGTTTTCTTTTGCTCCATCTGCAGAGTTCATTTCAATTTATGAATTGTATTTATGACTACATGTCTTTCTTCTGTCTATATATGCCTTTAGGTCTTTTTGAAGATGGCATGTTTGTTCACTTAAATGTCCTGAAGCTCATTGTCATGTTGCCAGTTTGGGAACTGATAACACGGGATTCAGTCACTGCTAACCTGGAAACTTAGTTTTAGCAGCTCATTTTGAAATTTGTGTTATTGGGTTGTATTGATACCTTTCTTATGCTGTTTTTAACTGGTTCTTGTCTGTCAACAAAAGCAAGAGTTACATATTGATTATCATGAAGATACATGTTGTGACTTTATCCCTATATAATATTTACATATGATATTTTCCAAAGCCTTTGGTTTAAATATTTAGCTAGGAATAAAGAGCAACCTGTTCCATTAGAACTGACAGCTCCCTATGATACGCTAGAGCTGATCTGAGGTTTATGCAAGCATGGTTATTGCAGTACTGGATAAATAGATGTGGGGAAAAGGAAGGGGAAGAAAAGGATATGGAGGCATCAATGAAGACTTCAAAACTCTGGACAGGGAAAATCATAATTTCAGATGGGAAGGGTAAGGGATCAGCTCATGTTTCAGAGAATGAGAATAAAGACATACCTGAGAAAGTGGTTTTCAGGGGACAGAATGCAGACAGATACACTTTCCTCATCTCTTTCTGCTGAAACACAGGATCTTTACGTTTTTAATCCCTGCATGACTTTTCCTCAGAGTCTTCCATTGGCCCTGACTTCCTGGGCTGCTGGGAAGAAGTAATAGAACAGATTCCTACAGTAGGAAAAAGTAATAATACTTTTGAATTATTACTTATGTCTGCGTAGCATGCACTTCAACAGCTGTTATAAAAGTGGTCCAATTTTGTATATCCCACCTGCATGTTGTCTTTGGTAAAACTGCATACAGCTCTGTGATGTAAATTTTCACACAGATTTCCAAAAATGTATTGAAATCATATGTCATTAGAATCATAACTTCTGGTTTTAAGGGAAGAGCTTGTATAACAATGCCTAAGTTTGAGACCCTCCCTTGAAATACCGAATGTGCATGATTGTCAAAACCTTTACACACCTAAGAATTACTCACTTTTAAAGTCAAGTCAGGAAGGGAAGTGATCAGACATTATTATTTTCAGGCACTTAGGAGTTTAAAGATTTTAGTGAGAAATTGCAGGAATTCAGGAATTTTATTTTTGGGGGTTTGGGTTAGATTAAATTTTTTCAGGAAAATAAAAAACAACAACAAAAAAAGTGGTGCAGTTCTTGTGAGATCCCACAATTACAAAAAATTTAGTTTGTCAATTTTGGGATGTTTTGATGCTTGTGAAGCCTCCTTATTTTCGTACTATTTCCCATATCCAGGTCAAGGACAAGTGTGAAAGGCAGTCTTCATATGACTGCTGAAGTCACTTTGAGATGATTCCTGTGCTTGCCCAGGGCCTGACTAGGTTATTTTTATAAATTCATCACTATAAATTAAGATGAGAAAGAAGGAAGAAATGAAGGGAAGAGGAAATGACTGAACTCATATTTCTGAAAATGCCCCAATAAAACAATTCTCAACATATGACGATGGAATTATTGAAACTGCTTTCAAATCCCTACTCCAAATTTATCTCTAGTGAAAATCTGAACTTGGTAGTATCCCGTTATATGTGAATTTGGCCACTAGCTTTAAACAAATCCATTTCATACCTCCACCCTTTCCTCTAAAATGTCCCTCCTTAAAATACACCACTTGCAAAAGGCTCATAATGTTCAGTTACCACGAAGAGATTTGTTTGTCAGTTTAGTAATTGATCATCTAAACACAGCAGATGGCAAGATTAAAAATAAACCGACATAGCACTTTGTCTATAATACTTAGTCATTTCCGATCAACTTTTCTGTAAACATATGTTTATTTTATGCTTTGCTTCTTGGACTGTGCATGTAAATACCATGTTTTCTGCAAAATTATTCTTAGATGGATACTTAAATTATAGGTTTTGCTAGACTGCAGTTTTGCTTTCAACCATTGCTTTATGAAGCACTAAATTGAAATTAATATTTACTGAAATTGTTTGAAAGCATGGTAAAAAACTCTTTTAAAGCTACATAAAACCTTTCAAAAAGGTCTGCTTTGAAAGAGTCAGTGGTTTTTGGTGGAAATCTTGAAATGTGAGGCATTTGAGAGATTCAGGTAAATGTAATGCATTTGGGTACAACTGTCCTGTGCCCATGCAAAGGACAGAACTGAGGTCCTTCAATGAAGGAACAGAGAACTTCCCTATCTGCTTAATGCTGTGCAGATAACATTAAAACAAGGGTAGTTGGGCTTTATTCCTGTGGGTATACCACTGAAATGCAACAGGCTGGGAATTATTCATGCTAAGGTTATATTACTATTCTATGGTTGTATAAATTAGGATATTGAAAGGTCTGGGAGTAGGAGTAGATGTTACATCCCCTGGAAGTTTTCTGGTATAGGTTGCAAAGTTTTCACCAATCTGGTCTAATAGAAGGTGTCTCTGACTGTGGCAGGAAGGTGAGAATTAGATGAGCTTTAAGGTCCTTTACAACCTAAACCATTCTCTGATTCCCTGATTCTTGATATTTCCTAAATATGACTCCAATCTGGAGTAGAAGTATGACAAGCATGTTTTTTTAGCCAGGTTCTAAATGAAAATTAATCTCTCTTGCTTTGTCCAAGAGCATTCTTTAAAGAATAACTTTCTTTTATTTTTTATTTATTTATATCTTTATTTTATTTTATTATTATTTAGAGAGTAACTTTAAAAATTCCAGTTGTAGTTGTTGAGCACAGGTTTTGAAATATTAAAATGAACTTTTTCTCTTTAAGTTGCAAACCTGTAGAAGCTCAAGCTACTAGCTGTTTGGAATGCCAGTTGATACAGTTTTCAATATATTTTACCAATTCCCATTTTGAAAGGTTTAGATACTCTGTTTTGTGACTGAAAGCATGTAACAAACAATTGCAGAAAGGTAAAAGGTAACTCATAACTGCATATTTGGATAGAAAATTATGTATTTGGGACTGTGCTGTACAAGTTATACATCAGTTAAATGTGGAGAAGCACTACATGATTTGCATTGAAAATCTGTTATTTAGTTGGATGATGGATATAGAGATTTGTTCCAAATTAATACAGAGGTAAGTCTAGATAATCCAAATATTTTATGCAAAGCTGGGACTGTTTGCCCTGGAGAAGTTTGTGTGAAGGCCTCAGAGCAGTACCTGATGGGCCTGAGAGGGTGCTAAAAGAGGGGAAATTTAGGTTAGATGTACAGAATAAACATTTGCTGTGAGGGTGATGAGACACTGGAACAGGTTGCCAAGGAAGGTGGTGGATGCCCCATGCCTGGGAATGTTCAAGGCCAGGCTGGATAAACCCCTGAGCCACCTGGTGTAGTGGGAGATGTCTCTGCCCATTGCAGGGGGGTTGGGACTAGGTGATCTTTAAAGTCCCTTCCAAGCCATTAACATTCTATGATTACATCTTCAGTCTCCCAGATATTTTCGGAACCTGGAACGGAGAGCAGATAAGGAAAGGGAGTTCAGAGCTGGGGTTTTTAGGCCTCTGTTGCACATGTGAAATAGAGCATTTAAAAATATTTTATTTCTGTGGGGAAGTATCTAAAAAGAGGGATATGTGTCATATCAGAGGGACATTTTAGTCTTTAAGAATTACAACTTTCCACTTTTGCAAAATGTGTCAGATCTTGTCCAGCTTTAGTGGAGTCATTTATAAGGTTGCTTGTTTAAAGCAGTGTCAGTAAGTGCTTGCCTTCTGTAGTACTACTGTAGGTAAACTACCCATGTTTACATTAAAATTGAGTCTGTTAGTTGCCTTAAGAGTTTTAAATTAACAAATATTTACAAACATATTCAACTGCAGCTTTAGATTAGTAATGCCACAGATACATTTTCAGGTTCATTGGGTATTTTGTATCTGAAAACCAAAAGCCTATGTTTGGATAATGCCTGTTATGTAATTGTTATCCTAGACTTTCTTTTTTAAAATCAATAAATTACTCACATGTGCAAAAGAATGAGTGGAAACCAGAGAAATCTGCTAGAATTAGACCCATTAATACTTTTTTAAAGATCTAGATGGAAAAATAACATTTACATAATAATGGGAAATGTCTCTTTAACGTGCAATGTTATGGATACTTAAAACTTGGAGTGGGAATAGTATTTTAATAAAACTTTATTGATAACTGCTATTAATAGTAAGTTTCTCTCTTCTTACCTTTCAGCTTTAAATAAGAATGTAGTAATAAGAAGTAATGAAAAATCCAACCAGCTATTTTGAAGAGCTTGTAGAATTGAGGTGATGATGAGTGTTAGACAGATAAGAAAATTCAGGACAAGATCGAGATAGAGATGGACAAATGCCAAGATAAACCAGTAACATTATACAGATATAATATATCACTTTTTTCATAGATCTACACTTATTCACCTTGGGATACTCCCAATTATTTTTAGTACCTTACTCATTTCCTAGATGACAGATTAGAGATATTGCATTGTCAAGTCCTGTGACTAGTGAAGGAAAGTTATGGAAAACCCCTGTGTCCTTCTGCTTTCTTTAATCTCCTAGAAAAAAACAGTCATGTCTCCAGACTTCTAATCTGAGGTCAAGAAACCTCCAGCATATGAAACCAAATTAAATAGGTTTGTCCATCCAGGAGTCACAGTAAATGTACTAAAGACCTTGCATGAAAATATGGTTTAGAAAAGCCCATGCAGATACTCTTTGCTATTCTTAGTAAGCAAGGTGATTCAACCTTCACCTTTAAACCAGAAATTGCAACAGCTGACCTTGAGCAAAATAATCTTATCACCAAAAATATCCTATTGTAACAATATCTTTAATGCACTTTTCTACAGCTAGATTTAAAAAGGTAAATTCACTTTTAAACAGATTACATCATCTGCACCTCAATTTCATCTCTGGAGCTAAAAGAAATACAACAAAGAAGTTGAAATCTCTTTGTTTATATTTGGGAAGTAGATTTCTGTAAAAATATGATTAAGAATCCAAAAGCAAAATATCTTATTTTATTGAATAGATATACAGCTTGAAACAATGATTTTGGAAGGAGAGTAGTGTTGATTAAGGAACATCTGCTGAAAACATCAGTACATTCTCAAAATAAAAATCTCAGTCTGAATACTAAATTTAGGCTTTTTATATGGATAGATGTCTGCAGCACTGAACTGCCACTTATTTTTCATATCATTCATGTAAACAACTCAACTGCTCTTCAGAAAGATTTTGCTCAGTATCTCAAAGCAGCCTTTCAGCACATCTGCCTGCATAGAACAGATGCTCTTATTTTCTGTGGTTTGTAAAGTGCTAATCATTTTACAGAAACTTACAGAGTTGGCAGTCTCACTCACTTTAGATGTGACATAAAAGAAAGCAGTAAACAAAAGATGTTAAGGGGGAGGAAAATCGGAGGATGTGATTGTAAGATGTTGTAATGCAGGAACGCTTGACCTTGGCACTGAAGTAATAAAAAATTACAAATGAAAACTCATATGTGCATGAAGATAAATTTATTTCTAAGTTAGAAAGTGTCTTTAGATGAAGTCACTATGCTTTTAGGGTTTTTTTTAAAATAAAAATCCTCACCTTAACCTTTTAATTGATTACTCTCCTGTTTGAAAAATGGTAGTTAAAAAAAAATCAAAAAGCTATTTGACAGATGGAAGTCACTATGTTCTTTGTGAAATAACAGACTGCAAAGGGGAGTAACAAACAGAAATATGTAATACAAAAAGGGAAAAGGAGAAATTTCTACTTTGCCTTCCCTGTAGCCCACTGCAATTTGTCCTGTAAGAAGCAGATCTTACAGAATCTTTCTGCTCATGAGTCACATTGACATCATGAGGGTTATTTTTAATAATTTGTAAAGCTGTCTCTCAGAGAAGGCTTTGGTTTTCCCCTATGAATGGATAGTTGGAATAGAGCTTTTCCCACTCACTATACAATGCCCCCCAAGAAATGACCTGCATCAGCAATGGTGTGGACAAAATATATTAACATTTTATTATTTCAATACTTCTAGATAGCCTTTCTTTCATATGAGACACTGAAAGTTTTCCTCTATGACGTTCCAGTCAAAACATTGCACACTGTCAGAATGTTGCAGACACTTCAGGGGGAACGTTTTCAGAAATATATAGTTTTGCTTGATTTTGTCAAAAAATTCTCTTTCACAGCACGTGCATTTTAGATCAACTTGTGGTCTGTTAAAGGTTAAGAAAATGCTGTTCTTAAAAGTATTATTTTTCCCTTTTATGGATGAGCACCAGGCTTTAAGACATCAGTGTAAATAGAGTTTCCTGTTCCAGGGAAGTTTGGCTACTGCAGGAGCCCAAAAGTCCTTTGGGAATAGCTTGATAGGAACTATGAGTTGAATGTGACCTGGGGCTCCAGGAACCAAAGAGCCAGAACTGAGGGAAACACATTTCACAGCCCTTTTGTGCAATGTTAAGTCCCAAAAGCACTTCTGGGAAAGTAAACTCTTCATCATACACACAGCATTTCTTGCTAGATGAGTACTTATGCTAATGGCTTTTAGAAATCTTTCTGTTATCTGTAGATCTGTGACTTCTTTCCTTGCAGCTTGCTGCAACTCCAAAAAAATCAGCAGATTTGCAGAAGTGCTGAGAAGGAATAGGGATGCTGAACATTTCTCCATGGCTGGTAGGCATCGTGCAGTATCCAGCCCAAACTGCAGTTTTGCATTCAACACTTTTAGAAATTTTCTGAAGGAATTAGACTAGAATTCCTACATGAAATCTGTTCCATTAGAAATGCTAATTTATCAGAACTACATGTTTGTTTATTCAGAACTCAGTCTGGCAATTTTTGGCTCCTCCTTTTCTCTCTCTCTCCCATTTCAGCTGGGCAGAATTTGTGTGTGTGAAGAAGGAAGGAGCAAAGCAAGCTGGGCAGGGGAAATGATTTACTGTGATCCAGAGTAACCACCACACTTCTCTTAACAAGGTTACTTGTGTGAATTGGCTGTTGCATTTCTTTCTTCACTCAACCAAGTTTTAATTGGAACTCTGCCACAGATTTTCCAATATGACATTAAATGAATCATACAACCTCTAACTATAGTTTTAAAATGAGTAATAACACTGAGTGGGTTGTTTTGTTTTGTTTTGTTTTGTTTTGTTTTGTTTTGCTAGATGTGTTTTGGAAAACAAAGGCATTATCCCCTGTCTCTGAAAGTACTGCTGTAATGCAAATAATTGAAACATTAAAATAATTTGGAATACTTGAGGAGCAACACTCAATTGTTTATTTAGTGTTTCCATTTGCTTTCTTAGTAGTGGTTTCTTTCTTTCAGCATTATCAAAAATAATGGTTAAAAAAATAATTAACATTATTAAAAACCTCAAAATATATTTTGAAAAACTAAAAGCAGATAAATTATATTAATTGAAGAGGTTAGAATTAAGTAATGTATTTCAACTTTTCTTTATAACTACTCTGTGTTGCAAGAAGTCCTTTGGAAGTTTAGAGAATAACTTGCATATCTAGAAATTAATTCTGTTATATTACCTCAATTTTATAATTCTGAAATGAAACAATTACCTTTTTTTGTGACCTAAACTTTCAAAACTGATGTTTTCTGTCATTCCCCAAACTTTGAGTATGTTAGGCAGTTTTCTATAAGGGTTATTCATGTGAAGAAAAACATTGGGCGTATGCTTTCTAAAGACCTCAGTAAATCAACAAAGCTATACATAGCACAGTCTGATGTAGTTACCAGCTGATATTTCTGCAAAGACACTCGAAATGAGAGAGGAAATTCCAAACTTCCTTATTATTCTAACATGCTGAGCTTGCTAGTCAATAAAAGATTTCCAAGTTTTATTTAGTATATAGGTGGCATTTGTCTGGTTCCAGTGGTAGACATCCTTTGTTCCTATTCTTTGTTAGCTATTAACTTTTCATTGGAGTTGCATTTCTGAAACACTCCATTTTTATTATATGAGATATAGCAATCAAGCTATTTCCATTTAAGCATCTCAGCTAAATCCTCTTTTTCCTGTTAGCAGGCAAAACCAAAACTATTACAGGTCACACTGCTTTATTTTGCCTGTTAGAAAGCAGTATTACACATAATAGTTCCATGGAAAGTGTATCACTTTGTGTATGGCATTTGGAGAGCTCTGCTTCCAGGATCTTGTTTTATTAGAGAATATTGAATGTAGAAGAGGTCATTAATCCTAAATGTTGCATATCTTTGGATTTCTCTTTTCAAATTTGATTCAAGTCATCATAAGTCAGTCAGCTTCTGCAAACCCAGGCAATCTGAGGTGAAGAATAATAAAGAAAAGAGAAAAAAAAAAACAGGCTGATGGGAAATAAATGTGGTTAGTAATTTAACAAAACAATTCTGTTGGAATAATGGGGAATAAAACAAAAGCAAAATGAATATACTCATGTTAGTGGTTAGAATGGTCATGTGATTAAATATATCCCCTTTGACTAGAATGGGCATATATTTAAACAAAGTAAGAAATGTATCATCCTATTTCTAACACACAAGAAAGACAATTAAGGAAAAATGCTAAATAATCCACATGGATGTGACTAAGATAGAAAAGCAACCGGCATAAAGTGATTAATAGATAGTGGAGCAGACACTCAAAGAGAGATTTAGTGGAAGACTCTCTTACCTGGAAGGAAAATTATTGTATAAATACATTTGGTATTTAGCTCCCACCTCTGCTCTCTGCGGTGCAACTTTCAGCTCTGTGCTGGGGCAGGCTATCAGCACATTCCCAGCTGTGTAACTGGCAGCCAAGCACAGGTACCTTTATACATACATTTTTTTTCCTTTTTTAGTAGATATTAATTTTAAAAATCTTGTTTTATTTAGTGCATCAAGGTGTTAAGAGCACTTTGAACTTAAATTAAGATTTTGAGATAAGACAGTTAAGATATATTTGAAGACATGGAATGATATTGACAGAATTTCCCCTTCAAAAATGCAGAGGCAATTTAATTTTCCAGACATGAAAACATCCTAGAATTGTTGTCATGGCAAAAATTAAAGGCTCTGTAAGCTAACTGTTAGATTCTTCTTGTTAACTTATCCTGTGGATAGTTCATTTTCATTTCCTTTTATTTTATTCCATCTCAGATTTAAAAGCAAAACATTCCTTTTCAATTTTGTCAGGCAGAAGAGCAGTTAGTACCTTTGTGGTAAGTTTTGATGTTTTTGATATAGGTGCTCCAAAATAAACAGCAAATTCCTGAAGTTGGAAATTTTTCAGGATTCTGTGTATGCATTGCAATCCTGGATAAAAGCATGTTTGGCTAAATCTGCTTATCTTTCATGCAGATAGTCTAGTTGGAGTTGCTATACAACACTGTTGCCAGGTGTATCTGAAGCAGGAATGTACATACATTGTTCATAAACTCTTTGGATTAAAATTCAGTATTCTGTCACTTAAACAGCCTTAGAACAAGTTCCTTATCAGAAAATCATACCAAATAACAAAGCCTGTCAGAGTTCAAGAAGGTAGCATTTGATCATGAGGGTCCAATTTAAATGCTGTTTTTCATCACTGTGTGTGTTAGAGTATAATATTTATTGAAGCAGATCTGAAAGAATTCTGGAGAGAGTCTTGACCTGTCAGGTTCCATGATACTTGCAGAAAATATTTTCTGTTTGTATAACTCTGTAATTTCTACTCCTTAAACAGAATCTTCTGTAAACTTCTCCTGTATTAATACCAACTACAAAAGAAATCCTGTGGATTTTTTTACTGCTTCATTTTCACATTGTTTCTTATAAATCTGTTACTGAATACTTCATGTTGTGCTAGGTCATAGATTCTCCAGGGAAGGGGTGTTTGAGCATAATAGCCTAGAAAACGAAACCATAGTCCCCCTACTCTGGGCCACTGTGGTACTCCTAGAGTTTGAGAGAAACTAGTCATGTCTTTCAGGAACCATTACTGAGAATTAATCTGCATTTCATCATCTGGGACTCTGAGCTCCCTTCACTCCTTCGAAGATGCAGTGCGTGCTTTCTTATTCCCATACCGGTGTAAAATAAACAGCATTCCATAAATGTGCTGTTTCAATGTCAGTTTCATCTGTTTCATCTGTGTATTTGAGATATTCTTTGCATCTAAACTCATTAATGATTTGATTCCAAATATCTGAGGGTAGTAGGCTGAAATAAAATTCAAACATGAAGTCATAGGACTTGGCCAAAGCCATGTTTTTATGTGGACTGTGGCACTGGTCTCTTTAGCAAGCGGAAAAAGCAGTGACTGATGCTGTGAATGTACCTACCTAAGAACAGCAGTGAGTTGTTAGAACTGTGACTATTACCAGAACTGGTTTTTTTAATTACTGTACTCATGAATTTTTGGAAGCATTCTTGGTGTGCTCTGGGTGAAAAAAAAAACAACAAGAAAAAAAACACCAAAAAAACAACTAGAAAAAAAAACACCAAACAAACCAAAAAGACCCCCCCACAAAAAAAATCACTTTATTTTTAAGAGAACTAAAAATTCTCCCTAGAAATTTCTATATAGTAAATCAAGTTAGTATCCTTTCTAAACAGTCAACAACATCCTGAAGGCCAGTACAATCTTCCATCATACTTTCTCCTATGCATCCATCTTCTGAAAAATATTACTTTTTCCAATTTACAGCTAAATCACCACAGGCCACTTTCTTTTCTTTGATTCCTCTAATTATGGGAAGCATGAGAAAGCTGACCTTCCCTTTCCTCACCCTCTTCATTGTACATCAGAAGCTGGTATTTTTTTCTTCTGCAGTTCAGACAATGTCAAAGTGGAGGGGATCAAAAAAAAAGAGAAAAAGGAAAACAATAACTAGGGCTGTCTGCCCATCCTTCCACTGTGAGAACAGGGAGGTTCTGAGGCAGTACTTTTCATGGGATAGGATTTCATCAAAACTTAATAAATTAAAAAAGTATTGTTTAGATACCTTAGTGAATGGAGTGATTTTGTGAGGGAGACTTTTAGAAGCACTTCTGAGTTATGCATTACTGTACATAAAACTGGTATCAATGAAAGAAATCTTTTTGCTTTAAGTACAGATATTAATGCAAATGAGGCTTTGGCTACTAATACTAAGATTCATAAGCACAATTTTAGAATACTGTTTTAAAAGGCTGATGGACCTGAACATATTTTTTAGTGCTGTGAATTTCTCATTAACTGAATTTCTGTAGTGTTATTTACTTTGTTAGAAAGTGTTCTGCATTTAATGTCTGTGGCTGCTCATCTTGGAAACAGGGGTGTACTACTTGAGTATAAAAATGATACCTATTTCCCAAAATTCTTAATAACATGAAAAACTAGTTTTACTGTTATTTTACCATTTGATGATAGTCTAGCTTTTTGGGGGTGTTGTAACTGTGGCTCAATATGATTGCATCTTTTCATTACTTTGTTGAGATGTTTTTTTAACTGTTCTAAAATGTGGGTCTAAAATGGTAGTTATACATTAAGGAATATTAAGGTATAAGGTAACTTCAAAGACAGCTTTAAGAAACATGAGTTTAAATTTTCTTTATCTCTGTCACAAAGTTTATTTGTTGATTCTGAAGGAATTAAATTGATAACTGCAGTGCTCAGGTAGCACCCTGTGACATTTTAACCCAGGTTCAAAGCTTCTCTTGTGGTCCATCTCCCTCAAAGAACCTTTGATGTCCTTGCATTCATTCACCCCTCATTTACTATTGTCTTAAGTATTTACTTTCTGGAGTTTATTTAGGAAAGGTATTCTAGGATGTAGCAGTGTATCTTAAAACAAAACTATGGTAGGACAGAGATGCTTACAGAGATGTTACTTACCTGTGATCTGCCATGGGCTTACATATAAATTGCAAGATCAATACTAAACCTATGTGATTCTGGATTATTAAGGAGGATTTATAACTAAGTATTATATCTGGATTAATAGGAGGAAGAAACTGTATGTTTCTTTGAAAGATATTTCCGTCATTTTCTCTCTTAGGGATCGTTTTCAACTTTGAGTATTGATTTTATTTTTTTTAACTTCAGCATTTGAATTAGAAAAAAAATCCTTGAAACTCATTTGAAAAGTAAAGTTTTCAGAATTTACTTACTTTGTGTAGCCCTTAAAATTTTAAATGTTAGTTTTTCACACTTTTGTGTGAGCAATTAGTAATATGTGTGTGTAAAAGATTTATTCTGTTCACTGGAAATACTAAATACCTCACGAGGAATTTGATATCAAAGTTGACTGGAACACCTGCCTTATCTTCATCTCAAAGATGACCAATGGGACTAAGGTACATGAGGTTGAAAATTAAACTAGGAAGAAGTAGCATGATCTGAGCGTGCAATGCAAAATCAGAACTGGACAGTTACAATGTTTTCTCAAGGGGAATACTGCCAAGAGATTGTTTGCATAATTCCTGGGTAAAAAATCTATTTATTCTGTTTTATTTTAGAAATGTTTCTTTTCCAATCCCTAAATTAACAAGGCTGTATTATGATATTGAAATGGTAAAATAAGGATTCAAATATAAATGAAGATAAATTAGCAAGTTCTAAGGTCAAAGATAAATATTACCATGATTTTTCATTTTTCATTTAATTTAGAAAACTCAAGGCTAGAAGGAACTTCAGGGGCTGATTACTCTTTCCCCTCACATCTTTCCCAGACAGGCTGTGGATTCTCCATCCTGAACAGCTGGCTCTAGGTGGCTCTGCTGGAGCATGAGGCTTGGACCAGAGGATCTCCAGAGGCCCCAGCCAGCCTCAACCATTCTGTGATTCTGTGACCTGAAGCAAAATCAGCTCTAGGTGTGACATTTTTAACAGATATTTGCCAACCTGATTTTAAAATATATTTTATCTTTATTTACAAAAACTGGAATGCTTTGTCTATAGGCAGTATATTCCAACACTTCCCTGTCTTCAGTGTCTTCGGAGTATTTTTCTTATTATCATAGCTAAATTTTTCTTAATGTAGGTTAACTATGTAGTGATTTTCTGTTCTATCCTCGGTGGATATTAATCTCAACTGAATCAACAGTCTAGGGAGGTGAAAACTCTTATTTTGACTTTTTAAAGGTTGCTTGACAGGCTTTGTATAGCTACATAGCTCAGTGAGTTATGTATGCTACATAGGGGTTTTTTTCTTCTGTTCCTTTCAGCAGCGTGATATTCTTGACTGGTGTTTATCTGTCATCTACAATTACCCTCAAGACTTTTTTCTTTGTTATTGTTTCTTATTTTTATGTTCCCCATCTTTAACATAGATTATTCCAGCCTTACTAAAATACCTTGAATTTGTTCATGTTGAGTTTTATCTTACTATGTTTAGGCCATTTGTGTAAATTTCAAAATAATTTTAATTAGTCAAGTTCTTCAAATTTCTTTATGCCTCTCCTCATTTCCTAGAAGTTTGTAAGTTTAATAAATATATACCCTCTTCAATCTGCCAGAGCAAAAATTTATTTCTACAGCTAGTTGATCCATATGAAACTTTAGTCCAGAATTCCTTCCATTTTGATAGTGAACCAGTGATAAACAATCTCTGATTTTTCTGTTTGGAAAGAAAAAAATTACTGCTGAAATAATGAGAAGACTCTGTGTAAGTTTTGCTACAGAGAAAAAAAGATACCTGTGGAACTTAGTGCAAACAACATGTGTATCTCTAATGGCTATACATATTTATAGGGGAAAGATTCAAAATTTCTATGTAAATTATATATGAAGAAACCTTTATATGTAGCTGTATGTAGTTGTTGCTTGAAAGAGCGGTATAGTTGTAGTTTAGTAATTCACAACTGGAATTACCCAGAGCTTAAAAGTGCAAAATAAAAGACACTTTTTTTTTTTTCCTGGGGGTTCTTCCTACTTATCTTTAATTGTTCCAAATCCCTTAGGTAAGAGTCTGAAATAAGGCAGTATGAAGTCACTGTGTAAACAAAACTATAAAGAGCCAAAAGAAATTATCTAAATTGGAATTTTACCCATACTTAGGAAGCAGTACTTAGACAGAAGTAGAGTAACTATAAAAAGTTACTTGACTATTCATTATTTGCTAGTTTGCTTTTATTGTAATTAGAGATGTTAGTACAGTTTTAAAACCAGCCTTAAGCTTGCCATTATGCTTTTTGTAGTGAAAATGATGGAAAAAAATAGGTACACTAGTACTGGTTATGTAGTCAAATGTAGTATACAGTGATTTCTATCCTATAGTGTATATTTAAAATATAATGCCATCTCTGTTCCATTGTTTGCAATTTTGCAGTTTTCTAGCCTCAATATGGAAAAAGATAATTATGCTTTAAAGAGAGTTAAGCTGCAGTTTCAGAACAGCTTACAGGATGCACAGCAGAAGTGAAGGTTTGTGTTCCTCATGACTCAGTTTCTTTTGGACTACTGATTTACCCTTTTCTGAATTTATTGTAATCAACCTGTTATTGCTAATCCCTGACTAGGCACCCTACCAAAGATAAATCTGCTAAAGGCTCCTAAATGATACGCTGATTCTGCCAGAGTTTTAACAGGAATGTGGGAGAAAGGGAATCTAAAGCCAGTCCCTTTAAGTTCAGCATGGAATTAAGTTCAAAACTGGAGAAGAGAAAGGGAGAGGCACATGATCCATGTCTGCCTTCTGCTCTATTGTGACTCTGGACAAGTTAGCAAGAACATTTGTTAGTCCTGAATTCCCAAAGGTCCAGAAGAGTGTTAGTAATGCTGATATATTTTTGTAAAGCATTTTTTGGGTGACAAATAGTATTTAAATGCCCTTTGGAGTGAGATGACATTAAAAAAAACATAAATAAAAGGCTGGGCTAGAAATAAAAGGCTTGAATCCTTTTTTTCAGAATGTCCTCAGTTACAAGGTGAGAGTAGTAAGCAGAGGCCTGATAAACATCACTTTTAGTTGATCATCTAGTGTTTCAGTCACATAGGAATTCTCAAGGAGTGTTGTATCTCCTTAGAGTCTTGCTTTAATTCTTAATATGAAGGCCATTTAACTGGTGACAAAGGGTTGAAGCTGCAGCTGCTTCTGTGATCTCAGTCTGCTCAGTTGTAGACCCTTGAAAAACTTCTGATATGGTAGAAATCATCTTCTTCCTTCCTGGACCATTTTTCTGTTTTACTTGCAGTTATTCCATAGAACTGAGGTGTGGCCAGAACTCCTCCTCTTAGGTTTACCAGAAAAAGCACTTAAACACTTGAAATCAAGAACTTTGGGTTTTTAATAGTTTATTGTGAAATTTACAGAATTGATTTTGATTTGTTACTGTCTGGAGAATCACCTTAATAGTGTTAACCTCACATCCAACCCTTCTTGTAAGATTCAAGCTGGTTATCAATTTTTTAATTACTTTTACCAGAGCAGTGGACAATAATTAGTTCTTGAAAGAAAAATTTCCCTAGTGAATATATTACACTTATAAAACAACTAGGATACATATATTGATTCTGGCTGGAAATTAAAAATGCAACCTTGAACACTCTGTGATCTTCTCAGTGGTATGTCCAAATTACTTCTGGTGCCAAGTACTGTATTTTATCCACATTATAATTTAAATTCTTTCTGTTAAAATATATTAGATTAATTATTTACTGAGTTATATCACTGGTATTTGCAAAGATGGAAAAGTACTTTTTCACAGTATTTCTATCAAATTTTGTTATTCAAATGTGTCTTTCTACTCACCTCTTTTTTAAGTATTGTTGGATAGATTCTGACTTTCAACTACATAAATAATGACTTTAATGTGTGGCTATTCTGTGCATGAAATCACATCAAATATATGTGAACCTATAAACTTTTGTTTCGTGGCTAAAGATGAGCGATACCTCATTTGTGAAAGCAATCAAGGAAATTTTGAAACTGGAAATTTGAAATTTCATGTTAAGCCATGACACAAAAGCTGTGGTTTATAAAGACATGCATAAAATCAGTAATTATACCACCAAAAGATCTGTAACTTAATTCTTTGTTGTAAAGATTGCCTGTTGGATATTTTGCCATTTTGTGGGGGCTTAACACTAAGAGTTCTGAGCCAAAAAAAGCTGTATGTACATGCCAAAGGGATTTCATAGATTCCATACTCATTCCTGTAATCATTCAGTTACTCATGTAATTTAGTGTGTGAATATCTTTATTTTATCTTCTTGTTTCAATTTCAGATTAACTTGATGCTGCTGTAAAGTGAAGTTCTGGTAGGCTGGTGTCTAGCCAGTGCTGTGTTGAGATTCAGTATCTATGATGGACCAGTGAGTCCTCATTAATGTGGAACCTTTCCAAAAACAGATGATAGACCCAGCCTGAGTTCTGTAATCACACCTTTAAATAAAAATCAGTTGACTGTATTTCAGGATGTTTCTGAAGCTACAGACTGAAAAGAAAATTCTGAGAATTAGTTAAAAAAAAAAAATTGTACAGCTATTAATTAGCAACTTATATAGTATAACTTCTTACCCAGATCAAATTTTTGTTGCTTGGATTTTGCAATTGAATTAGTCTGACAAGTGGCAAAAAATGTGTGTCTGCACTATTGCAAACCTGAAAGGGAAATTTTATAAGTGACTACACCAACAAATATGCCTTCTATGGATGGGAAATAATCAATGGGGCTTAATTTTCACTTATCAGTGGTTCAGGTCTGTGCTGTGGCATCTACTGACTGCTGCCTCACAGTATCTGTGAAAAGTGCTGAGGAAATGTATTAATAGGTAATTAGGAAACAAACATGAACACAGAAGACTCAAAAAGCAAAAGTAGTAACTTAGTAATATTTCATGATATTGAAGAGGAAAAAAAAGACAGGTATCAGAAGGTGTGAAATTGTAGATAATCTTCTAGTCCCAGAAACACATGCTTGCTGATGTAACTATGTCTTCACTAGCAAGATTTTCCTGTTTAGAGAGGCAGCAGGGGAGTTTTGCTGCTAAACAGATCTTGTGTTTACCTGGGCAAAGATCAAAAAAAAATAAAAAATAAGCCAAACAAAAAACCAAACCATAAAACCAAACCCCCACTTCTACAGCTCTGCCAGGTTCTGAAAGCTACCAAGGCACCTCTGTGTACTGCCCTGTTCCAAACATTGTTTGCACACACAGTCTGGTCCTGGAAGGAGCTGCAGGTCCTTCCTGAGCAGGACATATTCCAGGCTTAGCTAGGAGCTCAGACTTAATTCTGTGCTTAGTTGAAATGCAAATTATATTACTAAAGTTTTTCAGTCGAACTTTAAATAATGCATGAGATACACTAATATATTAGAAGGCTGATTCTCCCCTTGAGGAAAAGTAAAGTGAGAAGGGTCTTTCTTTGAAAAAAAATTATTTTTCTATTGAAAAAGCAATACTTTTCTTGGAAGAACATGGCTTAAAGAGGCAATATATCACAAATACAGTCTAACAGTAACAAGAAGCCTACCTAGGACTATATAAAATGTTTACTTCTGTCAGTGACATGCTGTAGATACACAACAGGATTCTCTCAGACACATTCAGTTTGAAAGTCTAACATAGCAACTTCTTCGATAAAGGACATTGTGGGCTGCAGAAAATACTAATCAAGCAGCTACAAAAATCCTTTACACTCTGTCCTTTCCTGTTGCCCATGTGGCTCCCTTAGTTGGCAGCTACTGCTCCCAGCAGCTGCACAGTTTTTAATGGGGTAGTTCTGAGGCCCCAGCAGGTTGGCTGTGCTGCAAATGTTGGCTTTTGGCGAAAATGGGCTCCCTCTGGTGAGTGGTCGAGTGGTTGTCAACTGAACTATCTTCGTGTTTTGGGTTGTCTTAGTTTAGATTTTATTTTCAAATGGTACTCCCACGGTGCTTGAGCACTTGCCTATACTGACATATAATGTGTTCCTAACAAATGTCAACACTCGTCATCTTCATTTCCTGGAGTAGCAGAGGGCTTGCAATATAAATCTTGCAACTGTTCACCAGCTAGGAGGGAAGGCTAGGAAACTGCTGCAAAGTTGGGTATTGCAATTGTGTCAGGTAATTTTGGTATACTTCAGTTCCAGCTCTGGTGTTTGTAGTTGGTTAAAATTACTCAGGCATTTTTTCTTTCATCCCATGCTGAAGCACTTACCACCTTTACTTTTTATAGGATGCTGAAAGAAGCATGAATATGCAGTCCTTTCGTGGCAAGTATATTTATACACATGTAAACCCATAAATTAACATTGTCTAGTAATCTGCCTTGCTTCTTCAATTCAGACCTCTCCAGGCTGTGATAGTAGAGTTCTGTTAACATCATATATCTAGTCCTACATAAACTGTCTCCTAAGCAAGACTTGACTCATTTTCAAAAAGCTAAAAAAGGCCACTAAATTTGTCATTGGAGCAAGCTTTCTAAATTGAGTGTTCATGCAACTTACATCTAGAACTCAGTTAAACAGGCATCCTATCTTAATGGAACAGGTAAACTGGAGATAGCAGGGTAGAAATCGTCTTAGATCTTGCAGGTTGTTTGCAGTAGTAGTGAGGATCTCTAGTCCTTGATCTAGCTACAGAGAAAGTTTATTGAAATTCCTGGTCTTCTTTTTTTAAGTTTTTGGTTCTGTGTGATAACTGCTTTCTCATCCTTTCAGTAAATACCCTTCAAAGGGTGTTATGAAGATAAAAAAGGTGATGTTAAGGGGACAAAGTAGGAGGAAAGGGGACTTTCAGCCTTGGGTTTTATTCAAACAGAAATAGACCAGGCAAGTGAAATAGGTGTGATTGCTGAGCTGCAGCTAGGTAATTGTGAACACACCTTGAGCACAGGAAATAATGACTGGATCAAAAAAAAACCCCACCCACCTGCATTGTTCACCTCAGCTTGGAGGTTTGTGAGGCTTAGCTGTCTTTCTTATGTCGTTATTTGTTGTGCCAGGCATGACCCCATGAGGGGCTGTTTCCTTCTCTCTCGCAGATCAGTGGCAGTCAAAGGCATTCAGAATACTGAATATTAATTGTTCTAGGCAGAAAAATTGCAGACTTCATAGTGCCCAGTAGAGAAAGCAGAGTGTGTGTCAGTGAAAGTACTGTGAGGGTGGTAGTGTTAGAAACATAATCAGATTGACTGCCTTGGATTTGGAAGATGTAGAGATGCCTTTTTGTTACAATCTGCAACTTTAAATTAATGGAACCTAATTGATATTTTAATTAATATTAATAAACTAATAAGAAAATAATAAATATGAAATTAAAATTCACTTTCTCTATTAAAAGTACTCAAAGAAAACAAATATCATAAAACAAAACAGCTGCAGCTATTGAGAAATTAAACCAAAGTAATTTCTCAAATTTTCCAACTGCATGATGAGGCCTTTTTCTTTTTGTAGTTTATTTAACTAAATGAATATCAAGCATTATCTGTTGTACGCTTAGTCACTAAATGTAATTGCAAAGATATGATGAAAATCCAGAACATTTCCACTGGGTACATTTCAAAATTAAAACCTTAAACAATTTGTTTTTTTAAGTTGCTAAACAATATCAAACTTTGTATTCCTATGTTTTGCTTATAGAGAATTTTTGTCAGGTAACAGAACAGGTATTTTTAAACAACATTAACATTGCTTCTAATTTCAGGGATTATTAATTTATTTTATAATAAATGTATCATATTGTCCATTTTGGGAAAAGGTTTTATCTATCTTTAGTGTCGTTGAGGAGCTGAATCCACTCTCAATTTCTGTCTGATCTTACCTGTTCATCACTGCTGATTCATCAGAACTGCAGATGAGAAGATGCTGACATTTGGATTTAGTCTTCATTTAGTATTTTTATTAGTACATCTAACTTACTTCTGCTAAACAACTAGCATAATATTATTTCCTTATGCTAAAATCACTGATCACCTCTTCTGGGACCATAAGTAATTGTCATGTTGGAAGTAACTGCCCAGTTCCAAGCCCAGCTAATTTCTCATTTGTATAATAAAACACTTTTATTCTGGCTAATAACAAAGAATTTCACCCTTTGAAATTGCTGTAAAATACTGCTGTCTACTAAATAAAGCAACACATAGATATGTATTGCAGGAGTGCAATAGCATTATATACAATGTAAAATCCACCTTCTAGAGAATATCTATGATATTCAGTCTTCTGGCCTTATTAAAAGTATTCTGGGAGCTGAGTGCTGCCAGTGAAACAATTTTTTTCACTTCAGTGTAACTGGGGACAGCTTTTTAATTCTACAGGTTCATGACTTGTCCTTGACTAGTCCATCACTTTGGTATCTAGCATGTCAGAATAAATCTTACAGTAGAACAAATTAGCAGTAGCTCCACTGACATAAAACCAGCATAAATATAGAGGCTGGGCCAAATTGCCTAGGTCAAATCAGATCTCTGAACTTTTGGAGTGGGTCCAGCATTGTGTAAATCGTTCCTCCCCCTGCCCCCCTTTTTTATTTTTCTTTTATTTAATGACTTGTATATACTTGAATATTAAAAGTAACAGGACTTCTGTTCTTGGAAATTCAAGTGTAGGGGGGTTCTAGCTGGTCTCAGCTACTGTACTGCTTCATGGTCTACACAACTCATTCTCAAACCAAAGGACACTGAAACCAGATTGAGTTGGAAACTCATGTAATCAAACCGTTGACATTTTATTTTACAAAGGAATATGCAACAGGTCTGTGATATTAGTCTCATTTATTTGTCTTTATATTAAAGGAGTATTTAAATTTATTAGTATAAAGCGTAATGAGACTTATGTCTAGATTATGCTGTTAGCAGCTTGAGAAAAGCATCACTTTTATGCTTTCTTCATGAAAATAATGTTATTTAGGTGTTATTCAGACATCATTTGGGTCCACCTATTGTCTGTTTGGAAGAGGTATTACAGAAATACCTAGCACTCATGTCAAACATGTCCCTTCTCACTGGTTCCCATACATTTGGTTTCTGCAGGGAAGGCGTTATGGGGACATTAGCGCCAAGCCCGAGCAGCCCCGCAGACGAGAGTTAACCCCTTCCTAGGAGAACCGTGGCTCTCTCCTGCACTGCAGGTCCTCCAGGAGGTGTAGCATCAGAATTCACCAGTAACACTATCGTAAGGTAACTTCATCGAAAAACCATTTCCTTCAGACTAGGAAGTCTTCTGACAGTCCTTCACTGCAGTGCCACGGGCATCGTACACGGCACTGTGTAATTGAGAGAGCGATGGATGGCCAAATTGTATATGTGTATATGTATATATATATGTATATGTATATGTCTAGGAAGTCTTCTGACAGTCCTTCACTGCAGTGCCACGGGCATCGTACACGGCACTGTGTAATTGAGAGAGCGATGGATGGCCAAATTGTATATGTGTATATGTATATGTATATGTACATGTATATGTATATGTATGTGTAGGTGTAGGTGTAGGTGTAGGTGTAGGTGTAGGTGTAGGTGTAGGTGTAGGTGTATACACAATGTATTTCCTAGCACCGAGAAAAAACGATGGCAGAAATAGGACGGTAGTCCACGGCTCTCCTTCCTCCTGTGCTCTCGGCAGACCCAGGGCTGAGCCTGCCCAAAGGGAAATACCGCAGTCCCTGCACTACCGGGGCGGGGGTGGGGAAGGGGTTGGTTGCTGCTGAGCGCGGGTCCCCCGTGCAGATAAATGCACGACCTTACTCCCGAGCCCCTCTCAGACTTCTCGCTTCAGCTCTGCATCCAGGGGCTGCGGGAGAGCGGCCGTCCCGAGGGGGAGCCCGGGGGGAAAGGGCCGAGCGGGGCCAAGCCCGACCCCCACCCTGCCGGCCGGGGCACATCCCCTGGCGGGGGGACCTCGCTCGTGTCCGCCGGGAGGGGAAAGCGCTCTTACCTCGGAAAGGGAGTCGCGCACGTCCCGCTCCCCCCGCCGGACTCCCTGCAGTCCTAAAATGCGGGGACGCCGTCGCTTAAGACCCCCCCTAAGCAGGCGCGCATAGATGCGGGGAGCTCGCTGTGCGAGGCCGCGCTGTCCCACAGCCGGCTGCCTGTCCCCGAGCCCGCGGCGGCGGGACGTGACTCCAGCCAAGCGGCTCCGCTTCGGATGCTGAGGGCAGCTGAGAGCCTCAGCTCTCCTCAGGTCTGTGCGCATTTGCTGGAAAGCAGCTTGCAGGTTAAAGTGAGGCAGGCGAAGTAGTAACTTTCTAGATGCTGGGGAGTATTAATTTGATGCAAAGTGATTAATGGTGTTTCCATAGTTAAGAGTTTCTGAAAGGGATATTTTTCATTTTTTGGGTTTTGATATTTTTTTCCATTCTATAGTGAGTCCTTCCTGACCAGGGCCTTTGCAATACACTCACTTTCCTAAAGTAAAGTCCCAAAAAGTCTTCATTCGGGGAGATTTCTTGCACTATGCAGCGCTGTCTGGCTCGGCTGCCTTCATTTAGTGATTTTGATTCTCTTTAAAGAGGCAAAGTGTGTTGCCTTTAAATACACGTTTTTTTAAAAAAAAGGCTCTTGTCTTGGGAAACTGCTCGATTTGCAGGAAACCCTCCGGATGTTTGCTGCTTTTCATGTGGCATTTGTGGTCCGCTCTGATAACGCTGGGAGCACCACTTCCAACACCGCATTCTGTAATGGACCTGAAATAGAAACACATCTCTCGCCGGAGGATCCCCACTCCGCGCCCCCGCGCTGTGTACCGGCGGGTTTAAAAGGTCAATAAATCAGAAGGATGAACTCTCGGTGGCATTGTGAGGTTGGGAAAGTTAACGAATGACCCCAGGAGTCGTGCGACCACGAAGGTTTCAGGAGTGTCAGAAGAAGCTCCCTGTTAAACGCCGGGGGGAAGTGAAGTCTAAGCACAGAGCGCGACTGGACTAGGAAGCAGCGCAGTGCTGTGTGTTTTAAAATTAAAATTCTAAAATACCCAACCAGCCAAAACAAAAAGAGAAAAAAGAAGGGAGATAATCTGTCTATGACGCCAGGGGCACTCGAAGGGTCACAAACTGCCAACATTTTCTGTACAAACCAGGGAGCTTTTACTTTCTCGGCTTAGATTCAAAACACACCTTTCTTTCTTTGATCCCAGATCAATGAGCTGTAGAAACGGTTTCAACAAATCTCCCAAACAAAGTCAACTGTAGTTTATTACCTCATGTTTATTATACAGAAAAACATTTTCTTTTCTGCTGAAAGTGACAGCCCTAAAAATTGCTACAAGCTTTATTTGCAAGCAGTCCCTCTACTCGCTGAACATTTTCAGTAAAAGCCCCTGCCGGATTTTTTCCCTTGGCTCACGAAAATGTTTCTGCTAATTAGAATGAAAGGGAAATGTTGGCGTTTTAACAAGATCAACTGGTTAAAAAAGGTAATACTCCTACGGTTTAAACTCCTAGTTGGTTAGTCTTGTCGGAGTCAGTAATGCGGAGTGAGCTGGGAGCTGCTCTGGGAATCAATGGAAACGGACCGGCTCCCTTAGAGCAAAGTGTCGATACCTACTTGGGTTTTGTTTTGGTTGGAAGTCATGTTGCTTGTTCCCTCAGATTCTGTTATCTGCAGGGAAAAACACACACGCTTTCCTCACGCATGAGTTTTCTTTAAACACGATTCTGATTCTCTTTAATTCAGAACTTTCTTTGGGTATCGGCCGTGCGTCGGTGCATGACCTGTCTCGGGGCAGCTGGCCTGGGATTGAGGGCTCTGAGTCCCGGCACGTCGGGTCGGGAAATGTCACAACCTGAGCCATAAAACTTAATCCATTAGTACAACATCCTTGCCCAGGTGCGCCTTAAGGTAGTGTCTCAAAGGCGCTGGACTGAAAACGAGTGAAAAAACACTTTATTCCTGAGAGGCTGCTGGTCTGACGCTCGGCTTTTGCAAGCCCCGTTAATTAATTTTACAATCAATTCTAAATGCGCAATGCTTTTGCAGGAACGGTGTTATTGTATACCAGTTTGAGATTAATTTAAACACACACATATATAGAATCATTGTTTTCACCTCCGCTGCTTTTTACAGCATGTAACATAAGGACAAAAAGCAGGGCTGTTTGAATCGCTGCCTTTATGTTGGACTAGGGCGAGTGTCTGAACGGAGAAAAAGAAAATTAAAACTTTTTGATTTATTTTAGGCAGACATCAGTCTTTTGGTAATAGTTTCTGCTTCTTGCAACAGAGATAAATATGCCATACTATAATGCTGGAAGCATGGCTTGTTTATAGTCTCTAAAAAAGAGTGGGGAGCAGAAAAACTAAATGTAGAAATGACTCGAAAATTGTCTTCACCGATGTTAGTCCCTGTCAGTTCCTGTCAGCTACTGAGATCTTCTTTTTAAAATACCTGTCTGTCAAGTGTAAAGGAGTAGGCTTTACGTTGTGTTAAACAGGAAATTTAATGTTAGAATAAGTTAATGGTTATTCTGGCTTCATTCATTTAATTTCAGCGAGAATTCTTACAATATTGGTTTATTTGATCAGAGTGGCAACCCAAACAAAGGTGTCCTTAACAAAATAAACCCCTTTGATCTTCAGTTTAAAGCTGAGAGGTTTCTCAAATAAGCATTGGTGCATTTAATAGCACCACATAACAGTGCAAATATTAACCAAAGCTTTTGTGAAAACGCCGTATTCTACATTAGTTTGTATGCCAAAAGAGAGCATAAATGGTGCTGAGATAGAATTCTGTTTATTCTGAAGCGATGGAAATTTTTCAAACATCTGTTTGTAATTACAGTTTATTTATTTGGGCAAATCAGAGAAATACTGATAATGTAATGACACAATCAATACGTACTTCAAAGTTCAACTTATTAATAACAACAACAACATACAAGGAATATTCATGCTTTTGACAGATACTCAACACCTTTATTAGGAAGTATGAAAAAGTGAGATAGGCTATGTATCATAGGCTTTACTTTGGGTTCAGCATCCTACTATCCAGAGAGTTGTGCTCTTTCATGATTTTAAGAGAGGAAATACGCTCAGGTAGCAGCAGTACATGGCGAAGTGTGAGGTACAGATGATGTCTTATTGTTCCCAAGCTACATCCCGCATCTACCTGCAGGAGAAGCCACTTGTGGCTCTCCGAGTGTTACAGGTTATCTCGGCACAGATCTAAATACTCTGTCCCTTTCCCGTTTCGTATCTGCTCCGCTCAAGGACGTCCATCCGCGCACGGCCTCGGCGGGCCGGTGTGCGCTGCCCTTGCGGAGGGCAGGGCTGCAGCCGCTGCCGCTCACGAAGGCGCTGCCGGTGCCCCGAGTCGCAGCCGGGCGGGTCCCGCGGGGGCGGGGGCAGCGTGCCAGGACTTTCCATCCTGCGCAGCTCCCAGCCGCTCTGAGCCGCGGGCAGGGCTCGGCGCGCCGATGAGCGTTGATGAGCGGGCGCGCTAAT